>NW_020664409.1:88859049-88875579 GCF_002925995.2 Terrapene triunguis | reverse complement strand
TTTAGCATAAGTAGTTAGCACATATTCTAAATGACAGTTCAAAGCAAAGTGGCCTGTTAACACCCTTGTAGTCATAGGACAAAAGGGGGGTTAGCAGGTTACAATTGTTGTAATAAGCCATAAATCCAGAGCCTTTGTTAAGACCATGAGTTTTAATGTCTAGCACAGTTATGAATTTAAACTCCCAGGCTCATCTTTTGAAAGTCTTTTGCAGGTTTCCTTCAAGGATGAGGACTGATGTGTCAGATATACAGTGATGGCTTTGTGAAAAGTGTTCACCCACAGGTGATATGGTGTTTTTGTCTTTTATCATTTTCTGATGTGAGTTCATTCGAGAATGTAGTGATTGTCTGGTTTCACCCATATAGTTGCTATCCAGGGCATTAAATGCCCCAATGAAGTACACCACGTGTTCTGATAGGTATGTGTAGGACCCTTGGATCTTGAGAGGTTTGTTATGGAGTGGTAAGATGTTGATCACTATGACAATGGTTTTGCATCTGTTCTGGCAGGGACTGGTGCCACTTTGAGTTGGTGTGTCCTAGTCTGTGGCAAGCTTGCTTCCAATGATGAGCTTGGAGAGGTTGGGGGGTTGTTTGAAGACCAGAAGAAGGGGTTCAGGAAAGCTTTCTTTCAGGATGGCTCCCATTATGCCTGGCCTCAAACTCTTCTGAAAATCCAGCCCCGCCTCTATACAAGATTTCCATCTTATCATCAGAGAGGGAACCAGATTTAACTTGTATATCATTTTCAAGTCTATGTGCTCATGCTCCATAAATTGGAGCAGTTAGTGCAACACTTACAAACTGGTGCTTGACTGCCAACATAAGTACATATCAGGATGAGACAGGAGAACTAGGTTTTGTGAAACTTCCTCTGGATTTTAATATTTTTAATTTGGGGATTTCTCAAATCATTTTCAAATTTTGCCAAACATATTTACCTGTAATGCATTAACTAATCAGTGAAAAAAATATGTTTAAGAACATGTACATTATACATATTGTCTTAGCCACATGTCAAAATGAAAGAGCAATCAATGCTCATTGACAGGATGCTGTTTACAGCCATATAATAGTAGATAAATATTACAGGTGGGTGGCACAGTTAAGAAAGACAGAATTAATTTCCCTATAATACAACAGGCCAATAAAGAGGATGTTAAATTAGGCAGTTTGGTTGCCTGGGTACTAGCATGGTTGAGAAAAGAGAGCCAAATAGTAAAATAGTGATCAGGTTATTCCCCCCGCCTCTCTTCCCCGCCCCCACTTAAAGCAAGAATATTTTTCCCCTTAAGCAGTATATACCATTCCTGACAGTATTCAATGTTCCATGAGAGCAGACGTGATACACAACTGAACAGCAACAAATCAAATGGCAAAAGCAACAAAGCATAGAATAGGATTAAGGGTACGTCTATACTTACCTCCGGGTTCGGCGGTAAGCAATCGATCTTCTGGGATCGATTTATCGCGTCTTGTCTAGACGCGATAAATCGATCCCGGAAGTGCTCGCCGTCGACGCCGGTACTCCTGCTCCGTGAGAGGAGTACGCGGAGTCGACGGGGGAGCCTGCCTGCCGCGTGTGGACCCGTGGTAAGTACTTTGTAGTTCGAACTAAGGTACTTCGACTTCAGCGTTGCGTATCTTAGTTCGAACTGGGGGGTTAGTGTGGACCAGCCCTAAGTTTTCTTGGTATGTATGTTATGCACATCAAGAAAATCACTAGATATATTAATTTATGCAAAAGGAAATGGGATCCTGTACTATACACACAGAAAGATTCTGGTTTGAAAGTAATTCTTATTTGCCTTTTAAGGAAATAAACTTTTAAAAAGCAGCAACCCAGACCTTCTTGTTGCCCAAAGAAATGTTGAGTATTACCATTATGCTTACAATATGCACTTATGCTTTTCATTCTGCTTATGATAAGCCTCTTGTCCATGGATCCTGATGGTTTGTTCTCTGTTACAGGGAGTTGTTTAGGTGATATTTCTGGTTCGTTGTGTGTCAGTATTTGTAATTCTGTTTGAATAATTCCACTCAACCTGAGGGATTTCTGGTTACAGCACACTTGAGCAAGCCTATGCAAACAATGAAACTGCAAAAGTTTTGAGTGCCAATCCAAGTGGCCCAGGTGGTTTTCCATCTTCAAGTCTCTGTGGTAGACACAGGATAAACACCAGGAGTACTCTCAAAAGCTCGTAACGTCTCTCTTACCTTTTTCTCATTGCAGAGTCTTCCATTCCTTAGGTACATTCTCCCAGGTAGGCCTAAAAAAACCCCCAAAGTATTGTGAGAAAAGTGAAATTGGTCAATAATAAAATAAATATACATCTTGTGTTGAAGCACTGCAACCCAGCCTCACTGGGTTCCTTTGCCTAACATGCCTAAGTCGTCATCTGCAACATTCTCTGTGGCAGCCACACTCCCCAGAAATCCTCAGTCTCTCCACAGTCCTAATTCCAGTGGTGAGAGATGGTCTTCTCAACAGGCCCAGGGATAAAGGAATGAAAGCCAATGGGAGTTGGGCACCGACTTTTGTAAATCCACCGAGGTACCTATCTGCATCCTTAGGCACTTGGGTATCTCACCCTAAATACTAATTATAATAAATAATGATAATGTGGTGGTTCCCTCTCTCTGAGGGGAGATGCTTGTCCTTTCTGGGTTGTTATATTAGTGAAACTCAAGTATACCTCTCTGGCCTCTAAGCATGTATTTCCTCCATCCAGAGCTCATAAGGACAGTCTGCACCTTGGTGAAGTCCAAAAAGCCAATTGCAGTAAAAAGAAGAAAGACTGTCTTCACATTTGTGTGTTTTCCCTCATTTGAGTCTGGGTCAAGATGGTCACACTGACGGTTTGCCTTTACAAAGTACATCTACGAGGACCTGGACCACAAAGGTACTGACATTTGGTTTCTCACCAGTTGGCTATTCCAGACCCCCATCCATTAATCCCTGATAGTGTTCTAAAGGCACCTTTTTTTTTCTGTGTGGAAATGACTCCATGAGGAGTTTCCAAATCAATCCTATTATTTTGCTAGTCCTTTAAATAAATATATCCAGGCTGCTTCCTCTTCTCTCTCTAGAGATACCAAATTGCTGCTTCCATTATTAGCTCTGAGAAAAATGTCAAAACTGCAGCTAGTTCAGAATGCAGTATCATGTTTGCTTGCAGGACTGAGCAGCCATAATCACATTTCACCCCCTTGAGCACTTTACGTTGGCTGCCTGTAAAGTAGAGGAATTATTTCAAGCTATCCCTGCTGTTTTTTAAAGCCCTTACTGCTGAGGGACCTGGTGATATGCAAGCCTTCCTTCCTGACTCGCACCCTGGTGCTGCATGTGTGCACTGACACCATGTTCCTTGAGTGGCTACACCTAGACTCACACCTTAGCATAAGACTGATTTCTTGCTGTGATGGCCTCTAGAGTGTGGAATTCAGGCTTCCCAGATTGTCTGTTTTATCCCTTAGAATCATAGAATATTAGGGTTGGAAGGGACCTTAGGAGGTCATCTAGTCCAACCCCCTGCTCAAAGCAGGACCAATCCCCAATTAAGTCATCCCAGCCTGACCTTAAAAATCTCTAAGGAAGGAGATTCCACCACCTCCCTAGGTAACCCATTCCAGTGCTTCACCACCCTCCTAGTGAAAAAGTTTTTCCTAAAATCCAACCTAAACCTCCCGCACTGGAACTTGAGACCATTCCTACTTGTTCTGTCATCTGGTACCACTGAGACCAGTCTAGATCCATCCTCTTTGGAACCCCCTTTCAGGTAGTTGAAAGCAGCTATCAAATTCCCCCCTCATTCTTCTCTTCTGCAGATTAAACAATTCCAGTTCCCTCAGTCGCTCCTCATAAGTCATGTGCTCCATCCCCCTAATCATTTTTGTTGCCCTCTGCTGGACTCTTTCCAATTTTTCCACATTCTTCTTGAGTGTGGGGCCTAAAACTGGACACAGTACTCCAGATGAGGCCTCACCAATGCCGAATAGAGGGGAATGATCACGTCCCTCGATCTGCTGGCAATGCCCCTATTTATACAGCCCAAAATGCCGTTAGCCTTCTTGGCAACAAGGGCACACTGTTGACTCATATCCAGCTTCTCGTCCACTGTAACCCCTAGGTCCTTTTCTGCAGAACTGCTGCCTAGCCATTCGGTCCCTTCCCCCTTTATTATTATTTGTGTCTTCAACCACTGTTATACTGATGTCTAATCTATTTCTCCTGATTATACTACTCACTTTTAACAATTTTTCCATTGTTTCCATACTAATAAATACTGCTGTCTGTCTGTGTTCAATGACAGTATGGTTAAAACTATGCATCCTGTTCGTTTACCTTACGATTCCCTAAATTGAAACTCTTAAAATACAAAAATATACAAAGCCCTAAAACATTTTTTTTCAGAAGTATGTTTTTTTCCATCACTGTCAACCACTTTCTAGGAGTGTCCCACAACTTTTTAAATTATGCCACTGTTAATTTATCTACCCCTCTGGAAAAGAATGGGCTGACACTAAGAAGATTCTATAAAATTTACTCTTAAAACTCATAGAATTTAATAATGTATGATCTTTGTTCTATAAACTTTAACTCTCATATAGAATTGCATAGAGAATTATATTTTTTGCTATAGGATTCTATAGGCTGGTACAGAAAACCTATAGAGAGGTCATTCTTTATTAGCTCTGGCAAGTGTCCACATGGTATGTTACTGTACAGCAAGCTGGTGTACTGTAGATTCATCCCCTGGCTTGACGTGCAGCCACTTGCCATGTAGACAAGCCCAAATTTCATACTGCAGTTGGAGTATTAATTCTAACAGCCTTTGTGCCTATTTATGAGCAAAAACTTGTGCAATTATTCAAGAGGCATGCACTCACCACCATCACACCCTGATACTTATGCACTAGCAAAGCTCTCATACTCATCGTTTCTGCCACCGTTGCTCTCCACAAAATTCAGTCTGCTGCTGTTCACTCTCTACAATGTTTTTTTGCCATTGAGTTGAATGGAAACAAGATAAGGCTCATAGCCCTTTTACATCATAGCTTATCTGGGCTGCATTTAAACTGTGTAAGCATTCAAGCAGCCTGGCGGTGCTCCATCCTGTGATCCCTGATGCTTAAGATCACTTCACTTTCCCTCTCTTTGTGGATCAGAAATAAATAAACATATAATATATAAAACACACACACACTACTACTACATTGTCTTATATACTGTAATACTCACAAGGAAATTTTCCAGTCCAATTTTCCTCTGGCTCTTTCAGTTTGTCAATTTTTCCTCCCTCCACCCCCATTTCTTTAGCCTGATTTAACATCTTGCACTGAAGAAAAACAAAAGTAAAAGAGTTTTTTAATCAAAACCCTGCTAGTTTCTCAATACATGACTAAGCTCAGCAAAAAAATAAAAACGTCTGCTTTGCACAAAAGGAACATTGAGATAAATTTTGGAGAACTAACTTTAGAGGGCCTTAAAGCAAAGAATAAGTAAAGATGTGCCAAGTTTGGAATACCCCCTGCTGGCATCTACCCACAGAGCAAGCAAGGCAGAAAGACATTCTATATGTGGGTCAGTGTATTAACCCACAAAGTCCTTTTTTAAAAGCTGCCCTTTACTCAAAACTGTAGTTTCTCGATCTAGTTTTGGGCAAACTAAGCAGGTTGTTTTGTGTTTTTTGTTTTTTTTCAGTTTTTCAGTCTACTCATCACCCTATGACATCTTGTCAGATTTTTAGAGCTGGGAAGTACTTCACTGAACTTCACAGGAGGAAGTACTTTTAACCAAACCATCACATCCCTAACAGTGAGTTGGGATAAAACTTTCCTAGTTACTGTTTCTTTTCGAAGAGGGGAAAACGGTTTTGCATATAACTCCTGCCAGGTCTCCTACTTACTTACAGCTCTGTATATGAGCCAGGACAATATCTAGTGCTAATCCAGAAGCAATATGCTGCAGTCATTAAGATAGTTACTTACTACCACGCTGATGAATGCACAAGGAAGAACAGAAAGAAAAATTGACAGAGCAGATGGTGGATAATGACAGTGACAGTGAACAAAAAGACTATCAAATATTGTCTATTGGGAAGCCCTCTTCTCAATGTAAATATAAAGTAAACATGACACAGGTATTAGGGAATTTTACAGTCTACTGTTCTTGGCAGCTGGTTTGGCACTAGCTGCGGTGTCTATTTTGGGGATCAGCTGTATAGTCCCAGATTGCCATTTTCTTCTGTTCTTTCTCTTAAATATCCTACAGTACATTATCACTTACTTATTTCCTCTGATAGTAGAGCAGGTCAGGCACTGACTGCAGAGTCACTTCCTCCCTAAAATTGTCCATGTTGTAAAAGCTTTTTAAGAAGGAATCACTTTAAAAAAAATCTGCAATTTGGCTTCTTTGAAGGGTGCTGAGTAGCCTAAGGACTTCTTTTCTGCCTAAAGGTGAAGCCTTTTTCTCACTAGGCTGATACTTTGCCTAGCGTACAAGATAAAGCTGTGACACTTGAAAGTGCAGTTTGTCATTCAAAAGGAGCTGAATTAAGGCCTTTTTTGTGCATTGCTAAGAACTTACTTTTTTTTTCCTGATTCCAAACTGTTCTGCTATCCATGCAGGGTTTTTTTGTTTTGTTTCGTTGTTGTTGTTGTTGTTGTGTGTGTTTGTTTTGACAGAAATCAGTTTAGTTTCAGAATTAGATTAGGTCACATGGGTACATGAAATTAACCTGGCATCAAAGACAGCTTTCCTCGTTTCCCACACTTCCCTCCCACCCCCTCTTTTCCATTGAAAACTCTCTAAAGCTTTTCAGAGATAAAAGGCCAAATCTCAGAAACAAGCTTTATTGAAGGTTTATACACTCACCTTGCAGGGAATGTCTGTCCTCATTGAATATTTTCAAACTATCAGGGATCAAATTAAGAATGGCTTAACTGAGTCAATTAATGAATCACAGAATTGAGTTATAATGTATTATATGAGCGTAGTATCTGGGATTAATGAAGTGTTGCTTTGGTGAAAGCATTAAAAAATGTGGTGGGTGGGGTAACTTTGTGTGATGTAGCTCTGCGGCTTGCTGGATGGTTTTAAAATAGAAGTCTGTCTTCACATAAAATATGATTCCCTCACAAACAGTAACAGGATGTCAGCTCTTCTATGGATTTGTAAAGTGTATTTAAAAAAAAATTCAAGAAAAAAACAAGCCTTTAAAAAGAGTATGTCTACACTGCCTACTAAATTTGGCTCTAACTCTGACCCTTCTACACACCCATAAATCGGTCTGACTTGGGTCAGTAAGTGCTTAGGACCTGGTTTCTAGGACCCTGCTAGTCTAGTGGGCCAGAGCCCAAGTCCTGCTGTGACTCAGGTCCAAGCCCTGTCATTTTGCAGCGTGAACACAGGTAAAGCTGCAGAAACCAGTCAGAAGGTCCACATAATGCAGCATGGATGCATTACCATGGCTGTTAGAGCTTGGTCCAGCAATTGTAAACCCAAGTTGATGATGCAGTGTAGACTGCCTGGGCTTTAAAACTCCGGGGTCCATAAGCCTAAGTCCCACAGACCTGGGCTTATTGTGCAGGGTAGACATACCCTAGGGGTTTAAGTGTTACAAGTTTACTAAGTAGGAAGTAACAAAGAGTCCTGTGGCACCTTATAGACTAACAGACGTATTGGAGCATAAGTTTTCGTGGGTAAATACCCACTTCGTCAGACGCAGATGCGTATTCACTCACGAAAGCTTGTGCTCCAATACTTCTGTTAGTCTATAAGGTGCCACAGGACTCCTTGTTGCTTTTTACAGATCCAGACTAACACGGCTACCCCTCTGATAAGTAGGAAGTATATTTTTTAAATGTTGCTTTGAGTCCTATCGTGCTTTAGCCTCTTATCCTAGCTGATTGTGAGCATTTTATTAAATGATTCAAGATAACTTTAAGGAGAGAGAGAATGGGATAAGTGTCCTTGTTACTGCTCAACCTGTTAGCCAGCTTTGTTCACCGGCCTCTGAATTTTAATCAAATAGCATGGTTTACCTCTAGGCTTAGATCGTAAAATGGAAGTGTAGCAGTAGAGGCCTTATTCAACAGAACCATCTGTGGCCTTGTAGGGCACGTTAAGCCATCTAAGTTCATGGGTCTGGCTTTAACACCCCCCTCAGTTATTCGGCAGTAACCTAGTTAGGGCAATGTAACAGTTTCCTCTGCATTTCCTCTGGTATAAGGGGTGACTATGATGATTGATTTGAGGGCAGTAAGAGAGTTGAGAACTCATTCTTATGAATCTTCCACCTCCACCAAATTCTAACCCCCAACTCTGGACAGCAAAATACTGGTGGTCCTTGACTGTTTATAATATTTTTTGTGGCAGGAAGATAAACCTAGGTTAGGTAGTTTCATCAGCTAAAACGCCTCTGCTTGGGAGCAGAGTGGAAATCATATGTCGTTACATCACAACAATCTGGTGCATAATTTTTGGTATTTAAATATTTTCTATAAGGGATACCTCTAGGGTCAAAATGATTAGTTACATTTATTAATTGGCCATATTTTCATAGAGTGAATATAATTGCTGTTGCTTGAGAATATTGCACAGGAATTTTATTGATGTATGATAAATTTTGTATGTATGTAGACTTGCCTTTGAAGATCATCAGTCTGTCAACTGTGTGTAATTTTATATTTTGAAGTGTTTGTGTAACCTTAACTGTAGTGTTTCCTTACTTTTGCATGATTTACTGTGCAGCCTTTATGTTCTCTTATATAGTTTTTGTTGGGGCTTTTTGGAAGGGAGGGAGGGGCCAATTCCGTATGGCTTAGTAGTCCTTTTTAAATTGTCCATGACTGAAACCTATAGTCCTTTGGATCCCTGATTCATTCAATCTGCAGCTGACAAGATAAGCATGCTTACTAGCATGTGCTTAAGTTTAAGCATGAGTAGTCTTATTGACTTCAATGTGACTACTCCTATACTGAAAGGTAAGCATGTGTTTAAGGGCTAGTCTGATGGTTAGGTAGGTTAGTTAGCCATGCATGTGTGTGCTGTTCAACACCTTCGCTGCACCTTCACTCTAAACGTTGGTTCTTAATTAATAAATAAATAAATTGAATGTCAGATCCAAGTTGTGTGCTTCTACACTCAAACTCATTAGGTCACAGTGTCTCTCAACCTAGTCACTCTACCTTTGTACCCATCTTGAAAAATGTGCTTGCTAATAATGTTTTGCATATACATAATGGTTTTTCACTAGTATTTTTCTACTCATAGAATATCAACATAAATGAAGGCTTTGCAATATTAAAGGTATGTGTTTTACATTGAGATTGCTTACCCAAGATAGCTATCATCTCAATATAAAACCCTAATGAAGACAAAGCAATAGGCAGTTTTTACTTTGATCTAGCTAGACAAGGTCAACCTTACACATGCACAGACCCCGCCTGGGTTTACCTTGGCTAGGTACATCAAGGTAAAAAACTACCTGTACATTGCCTCCACTAGGATTTTACATTGATATGGTTATCTCAAATGAAAAAATACACCATTTTTACACTGAAGATATAGCCTAAAAGAAGTCAAAAGGTACTCAGATATTACAGTGATGGGCATTGCATAAGAACCTAGATAGAAGCAACCAGATCTCCTGAGACCCTGCAACGGACTTGGAGGATGCTGGTAGAACGTGTGTGTATGTTTGGAAGGGTCTGCGAGAAGAACATAGCTTTGTTGGGGGCAGTGTGGTCATGGTAGAACTTAATGACTCCTGATCTTTGCTGTTCTTTAAGTGGATTTAGCATGAGGAACCATCCAAAGGCTATCTTTATTGAGGAAGAGAAGGCTGTGTGGATAGGGATCAAATGAGGGGAATGAGGGGGGGAGGTTGTGGGAAGAAGGGACAAAGATATGGCTGGATTAAGATGAGAGAAGGAAAAGGCTGGAATGTGCCTGGAGAAGGGGAAGGACACATCAGACCTTGACCTTCTAGAAAGCTTGTCCAATATTGGGGGAAATTATCTTCAAAAAAAAAAATTCACAAAAATCCCTTTTTGTCAAAATGTTGATAAAATTGACAAAATCAAAATATGTAAAACTTCAACCATTCTAGTAATTTGGACAAGCATCAGACCTTTTGCGAGGGAGGGAGTTCTCTACAATAAATTGGAGCTTGAAACCTTTTGAGGTCATCATTGGTCCAAATAAAAACATGTAAAAAGTTCCAGTTCTAATAACAAACCATAAAGCTAGAAGGAAACAGGGTAAGATTAAAGAAAGCCAATCACAACTACTGTACCGAGACAGAAACAATGTTGGTGCCAGGTATTGGTTGGTGCTTCCAATCTGCATGTTAGTATGCAAGTCTGATCATTATGTGAGTGATACTGGAGGTCAGACAAGTGATCTAACGGTTCCTTCTGGCCTTAAAATTTATGAACTATAGAACTTTGCAGTTTTATAGCAATTCCTCTTTGAGGATCACAAAACAATTTATAAACATTCACATACGTTTAGCCTCACAACACACCTGTGAAGTAGCTACGTATAGAGGCAGACGGTACTAATGGATCACACATTCGGGGTGTTTGATGTATAAGCGTCCAGGATTAGAGCTGTGCAAATAATGGATTTTTCAGTTCAAAGCCAATTAAAAAAATCATTTGTTCAACCTGAAATGAAATGTTTTGGTTCAGTTTCAAGCATTTAACATTTTTTGAGTTAAAAAAAAAATTAAAGGAAATTTTAAAACAAAAAGTCATTTCAAACTGAAAAATGGCAAAGCGTTAGTGTCACAGGCTGGCTGGCCTTTTAATGGGAGTTGGGCTCAGTCCTGCCTGTGATGTATGAGTTATTCCCCATCTTGAGTCTAATCTGATAATTTGGTTACCACTAGTTGTCCCAGCTGTGAAAGGGTCAGAGAGGATTATATAAGGAGAGAAGAGAACTGACAAGGGGAGACCCACAACAGAGAAGGGGGAAGGTTAGGCTCTTGGAAGCGCCTGGTGAAGGCTGAGTAAAGAGAACCACAGGAAGCAGGTTAGGCTCCAAGATAGGGTATGTAAGAAGCAGGGCAGTCCTTGGGAGAAGTGGTTGGAGTTGCTAGCTCCATAAGGAGGGAGGCAATGGGGAAACCTGTTAGGAAGAAGAGCATCCAGGGAAAAAGTCCTGGGAGCAGGGCTCAGCCAGAGGAACAAAGAAAGAACTCCACAGTCCTGGGAGTAATGATGAAGAGCAGGGAACTCCAGTGTAGCCTGAGAGAGGCAAGGATCTTCTGTTTGGATGTTGGTGTGGATTCCTTACTTGGATGGACCTTTTTCCCCCCAGGAGGGAATAGAACTGGAAAGGTGTGACCTAGCCAGATTCTTAGGCCACTGAAGACATGGACAAAAACAGGGCATCACAGGGTCAAAGAAGGGGACTGTAGAGAGAAGACCTTTGCAACACCATGCTACCGTGGTAAATACAACTGCTCACAGTAAGTTTTGTTTAATGTTTCTTCTTGTAGGCATTTTTCAAAACAATTCAGTGAAACTGACACAAATTTGAGACACCTTTTGGCATTTGTCGAATCTGCATTTTTTTGCCAAATAATTTTGTTCAACTGTATCCAGGGTGAAATTCTCCATAGAATTCTATTCTATGTATGTTACTATCCCACCCTTATCACTGTAATATCTGAGTGCCTTCCAGCGGTGAATTAAGCAACATGACTAATATCTCTTTCTCTTCTCCCCAGGAGGGGCACTGTGTGTACACTGTAGTGTTTTGTGTTGGTAGGGTTTTTTCTCAAATATGTACCTGCTGTCTTCCTCAGTTCCTAGTCTGGGGAATTTTCTCCCAGCTGGATCTGGCCTCGAGTAAAGGGGCCACAGCATCTCAGAGGATTCCACCCTCTGTGAAATGTGAAGGTTGTGGTGACTGTTCTGG
This sequence comes from Terrapene triunguis, assembly GCF_002925995.2. Taxonomy (NCBI): domain Eukaryota; kingdom Metazoa; phylum Chordata; order Testudines; family Emydidae; genus Terrapene; species Terrapene triunguis. The sequence continues at coordinate 88,863,645 of NW_020664409.1, read as the reverse complement.
GCCCAAATTTCATTCTTTCCAAGGATATTGTGCCCCTGTCACCGTATATTTAAGTACTGTATTTGGAGTGATAGGGGTCCTTCAAGAATCCCCAATTTTTCCCTTTGACCCCACCCCTAAAGATGACCCTGTGATGCCCTCTTTCTGTCTGTATTCAGTGGCCCAAGCATCTGGCCAGGTCACACTTTTCCAGTTCTATTCCCTTCTAGGGGAAAAACATCAAGGAAATTATCCTGCTGTTCAAGGATAGCTAGAACCCCTGGGAACCTGCCCTCACTGTTCCAAGCTTTGACTGGCAGGAGGTAGGTTGCCTCAGTCTTCAGTGTCTATGTGTTGCAGCAGCATTCCCAGACCTTGCCAGCCTGCACAACAAAGGGAAAATTTTGTGACCTGAACATAGGTCCTTTTATGCATTCCCAAGGTCAGCGATCTTAGCTCTTTGCATATCATTCACTGTCAAATGTGATCTTCTTCCAGTGTCCTTACCCACACTTCAGTCCCCAAAGAAGTCAGGTTCTCTGCCCTGCTCTGTGGGGGGAGGTAAGTGACGAGGTGTGCAGGGCTTTTGGTGTCTTCAGAGTTGACACTGAAGCCTTGCTTCACCCTGCCCTTGTGGTGCCCTTAGCAGAAGGCCTTGTCAAGTCAATCAGTGGCCTGGGGTTCTGGAGACTGATTCCCAGACTGGATTGAGAGGCAGCTCAAGGAGGCATTGTGAGCTGGGAGCTAACTAGGTACAGCTCAAGCCCATGTAGTTTTAACATTCTTAAAGAAGGGTGAGAGATCACCGGGTTGTGCTGACCAGAAGCTAGGGCAGAATGTTCTGGGGAAAAGCATAGGAGCTTTCTTGTGTGGCTTGTATTTCTTTTGTGCTGTATTTCTGAGTTTATTGCTGGTAAAGCCACAGAGAAGGAAATGTAGGTACAGACTTTTCCAAACTGGCATCTATTGGTTTAAAAGAATTCTTGCAATAAAACCAGGCCTGCAAAAGATGATGTTGTGTTCGTATCTGAGCTTCTGGTGAGTTTTCCCTTTCAAAGTCCTGCTTACAGCCCTGCTCCAGTAGCCCTATAATCCCTCTGGTCTGTACCTCCATATTAAAGACAAAATCAGCTGAAAGAGGCTGCAATGTTTGCAAATTAGCTGTGGACCTCAAGTTAATATCCAGGTGCCTATGTAGCTCTCTGAAGAGCAAAGTTTGAAGGCCCCTTTATTGAGGGGCAGTGTTCCTAATGAGTAGAGTACTGGATTGGGACTCAGACCTGACTGCTATTCTTGGCCCTGCCACTGGCCTGCTGGGTGACCTTGGGCCAGTTGCTTCACCTGTCTGTGCCTCAATTTCCCTGTCTTTAAAATGGGAATCATGATCTTGCCCTCCTTTTTAAAGCGCTCTGAGATCTCTGGATGAAAAGTACTATGTCAGCACTTTGTTGTTATCATTTATTATTATTATGTGTTTGACTGAAGGATCAGAGATAAAGAGGGGGTTTACACAGGGCAGCAGTGGCCATACTACCATAGGAAAGGGGAAAAAATCATATGGAGAGTAAGTAAAGCTGAGTAGCTGAATGGAGTTGCAGAGAGTCATAAAATAAACACTGGGTGATGTCCTGGAATTGTTTAGTGTCAGGATGTATTCATGTATTGACTCACCATCACCACCATGTCATAAACATTGCAACATCAATAAATAGCATCATATATCTATTTTTATTGCTCTTAACTCAGCCCAATTTTTCCTTTCCCCATTTCCCAACTGCCAAGAGAAATTGTGGGTTTAGAATTCTTCTTTTCTCCCTGTTTTCTTCCCTCCTCCTCCCTCCCCGCATTGTAAACCTCTTGAGATGGGGGGGATAAATGAATTTCTCTTCTCTCTCCCTTGCTTCTTGGACAGGCAAGGAGGCATTCAGCCAGCTCCAGTCTGTTTGCTCCGTGCTTCCCGCACGGCCTTATGTGCCATGAAGCAAGAAGAGCACTGCTGGGATCAGAGAGAAGAGTTCTGAGTGTTATAAAGTGGCAAAATCTGTAAGAGCTGGATAAGGTGTCTGAAAATCTTCATGTGACTAGAAAGGCTGAGTCTAGCTGATATATATATTTTAAAAGGTCAACTTGCTACATGAGATTTCTATGCAGATTTTATAAAGAAAAATATGCTGTAAGCCTGGAGTGATCAATTATTTTTTGTCAAGGTCCACATTTCTTGGTCAAGGTATAGTCAAGATCGAGACTCCAGAGAAAATAATACAAAATAATAACAATAACGGTAATAATAAGTAAATAAAAAGATTTTGCAATCCGTTCAAAAGCATCTGACAGTCCAGATTTGGCCCCCAGTCTGCCTATTGACTATACCTGCAAGTGTAAGGTGTGTGTTTTTTTTTCTAAAGTAGTTAAGTGAGTTAGGAGCACAGTCCCAGTCAGGCTTGTGCCTCTAACTCATTTAGGCTCTTTTGAAAATCATATCCTAAATGGTTTGGGAATAAAAATATGCTGTAGTGTTAGGGGCTGATCTTTAAAATGCAGCCATTTTTGTGCCCATAGTTGGTGCCTGTGAATAATTGTGGGTGCAAATGTGGACATGTAGATATCTAAATATCCTACCTCCTAGAACTGGAAGGGAGCTTGAAAGGTCATCAAGTCCAGCCCCCTGTCTTCACTAGCAGGACCAAGTACTGATTTTGCCCTAGATTCCTAAGTGGCCCCCTCAAGGATTGAACTCACAACCTTCGGTTTAGTAGGCCAATGCTCAAACCACTGAGCTATCCCTCTCCCCAATATTAGCTTATCTTAACAGGCCTGCAGATCAGATTATTAAATGTCCATGTAGCCTTATGTGCATCCACAGATAACATAGCCTACAAAATTGTGGCTGCTGCTATTTGTGGGCACAAAAAGGGAGGCAGAGATGTCTTAACAATCAGGCCCCACAGGTGCTAGCACTAGAGATGTTGGGAGTACTGTTGCACCCCCTGGCTTGAAGTGGTTTCCATCATATACAGGATTTACAGTTTGGTTCAATGGCTCTCAGCACCCACCCCCCTGGTACAAATGGTTATAGCACCCCTGCCAGGCCCTTAAGATTATACTCTCCTCTTGGTGCCTGCATGTAACTCCCATTAACATTGGAGAATTATGCATGTGCAGGGAAAGAAGTATTTGCTCCTAAGCTTTCATGTGCATATTTGAGGGTTGTGTTTTTCATCTATGTTGATCTAATTATTAGTCCTATTTTTCTTAACGACAAATACTTGATTTGCATAGACTCACATTATAGGTGGCACTGGCAGTAATGCCTATGGCTAATTTTCAAACACATTCCATTATATGACCTTGTTTTCAGTTATTCATAACTTTGCAAATGTTAACTGTTTGGGCTGAAGTTTTCCATGCTGGGTCTCTGCCTCGGGCTGAATTTTTCTAGAAAATTTCAACAACAATTGCTCAGCCATTTCTGAGAACATTGTTAGGGAAAATGTGTTGGCATAGTGATAAATATAATTTTACAACCATTTAGTTAAGAAACTCTAGCATCACCATAGTAGGAATTTATAATTTAGTAGTGGGTTTGAGGGAGGGTTAGAGAGGTGCCTTTTGCAGACTCTCTGAAAATCCAGCCAAATTTGGCCAAGTATATGAAAATCATCATTTGTACGTGTTCAGAAGTTTGCTAGAGACTGGAAGCAAAATTCTCTAAACATTCCATCTACTGAGCATGATCCACCCCCACAGAGATCACTGAGCATTCTCCAGTGTAGGGCTGAGCAGGGCTTTTTCTGTAATTACTACTCCTGCCTTCTGTGGCACCATGCTGCAGAACTGAGAGCAGGGAGACTGACTATCTTGTGCTCTCAATGTTCCTGTACTGGTGTCCAGGCCGCATGTAGGAGGATGTAGCCTCACTCCAGGGCTGAGAGTGAGGGCATGGTGAGAGCAGGTACAGGGGCAGACTGGGGATGGGAAAGGGTCAGAAGAGGAGTGGATAGGCTGGTGGAAGGGGACAGAAGGAATGAGGACAGAGAGAGAAGAAGACAAGCTAGGAAGAACATGCTAAGGGATGAGGCAGAAGGGATCTGTAATCACTACTGCACACGCTCTTCTGAAACCTAGAATTGAATCCAGGATTCTTGAGTCCCAGCATTCATCTGCTGTCAGCAAATATCTGTGAAACCCACTGGCAAAGTGCTTGTCTCATTCCTCCTCTAATGGCTGGCCGATACTATTAGCTCAGGTAGTAAAGGTCTGTGCTGACAGTCTACACATTCCACACTTGCTGATGACCCATGAGGCGTCAGTGTGCGCCACATGATGGAATTTCTGATTTTCCTCTGTTTTTTTTTATTACTCCCCCCACCCCAAAAAACCACTGGAATTACATTTGAAAAAAAAATTACATTAAAAGAACATGAACTATAAGTTGCTTTTCTTCTGCATATGCATGAAACAATCTTTAATTACATGACCACGTACTACTTTGTCCACATGGCCCCTGCCTCATTCAGGGAATAGTGTATAGAAAATGTTTCAGAGTAGCAGCCATGTTAGTCTGTATCCGCAAAAAGAACAGGAGTACTTGTGGCACCTTAGAGACTAACAAATTTA
>NW_020664409.1:88834854-88858649 GCF_002925995.2 Terrapene triunguis | reverse complement strand
TAAATTTGTTAGTCTCTAAGGTGCCACAAGTACTCCTGTTCTTTTTGTGTATAGAAAATGACATTCTGTAGGGTCCCTGCCTCATTTGTTGAAGATGTATAGTGAATGAGTTGGGGGCCTACAGGAAGAGAGAGGATAATATTGTAGGTAAAGCAGTTAAATGCCACTCAGGAGTACTGAGTTCTCTTTGCTTCTGCCATAGAGTTGCTATGTGGTGCTGGGAAAGTCACTTTAATGAAACTTGTACAGGTGGTACCTAATTCTGTGTTCCTCACTTTCTGGGTGTTCAATCTGAGACACCTGTGGCTTGGTTTTTCTGATGTGCTGAGCATTTCCATCTGCAACTGAAGTCAATCAAACTTGCACTTTCAACATAAACAGTGCTATGTACGGTACTCTGAAAAATCAGGCCCTAGGCACCTCAAGGTGGACACCTTTGGCAATTTTATCCATAAGCTCTCTGTGCCTTAGTAAAATAGGGATAATAATACCACTTTATCTTACAAAGTGGTCAAGATATATTCATGTTTATGAAGCACTCAGATGTTATGCTGGTGAGCACCACAAAAAAAACCCAAGGACATTAATAACTCGGTATTGAGAGCAGGGTTTAAATGAAATGTGGTAAATGTATGGGTCAAAAATGAATGGGGATAAAAGGAAATATTGACAAGTTACCATTCAGTGAGCACTGAATGCTACAGGGGTCCTGTGGAAAAAAAATAGTAGGTAATCATGTACAAGAGGGCCAAAGGAAGGCTGCATGGGTAGCCTTAATTCTGGCATTTCCTAACTTCTGAGTGTTTGACTTTACAACCTGAATGTTGTATTAACATAATGAGTTTTTCTGGCACTATAGTTTGTGTGATTAGAATAGGAAGCAGAAGCTGCACCCTTGCCCAGTTTCAGAAGAGATTTAATTTTGTAGCTGGGGTGATTTCTATTCAAACTCTCTCTCCTACATTCTGAGGGCTCCCAGCCCCTGGTCTACTTAGAGATTTTTGTTGCCCTGTTCAGAATCCATTGTTGTTCAGGATCCCAGTATGTGAGGCAGTAGAGAACGAAGTACTGTATACTTCTCTTTTTAAAAGGAAAAGTAAATACTGGATTGTTCTAACTGAGGTCATAGTTTCTCCATGTCTAGACATCTTTGGTAATCTCTGCCTTTATATTACTGCTGTGCTTTCCATGTACTCAGCTGTGAGCAAAGTGCTATGCACTGAGTTGCATAAAATATGCAGAATTTCCAGACAAATTTCAATATAGCATCTCAAATCATTTGGGTTGCTATGTATGTGATCTTTTATGAAATAACTTTTTTTTTCCTCTGGAGAAGGGGAAGCTTAGCTTAGTAAACCAGTGGCAAATCTGGAATAAAAATTATTTGAAGTGGTTCCATAATGCCTAACTTGTTAGGCAAATGCAGTTGAATCCAGTCCCCAGTAAACAAGCTAAACTTCTTGTTTAACTAGAAATATATTTTACTTAGGAGCTTTGTAGGTGATTCCTTATGCAAAGAAAAGTGTCTCAAGTGAAGACTTTGAGCAGAATAAATTAACCATTTAAAAAACTAAAACATATGCTAAATCACTCACTTTCCTTATATTTCCTCCTTTTTATATTACTTACTCTTACTCATGGTACATACAAAACAGATCTCTCTTTAAAAGAAAATAATAATGAGATATACACAAATAGCCCACATCAATTGAAATGTGAACTTTTTATGTAATGCTCAGAGACCTGTTGGATTCAGTTTCATTTTAATTAGCAATGGACTCAAGCCAGAAAATTTATATTTTGATATGGATTTTTAAAATTCAAAGTTTGGGATCTTTTGAGGATTTTAGCTTAGGCCTATTTTAAAGATAGTGGTTATTTGCACAATTATGATTTAAATTTAGATTTTGAACACCGCAAAACTTGGAAGTGTTCTGATCTGGGGCTTTGATTTGGGCATCTTTACTTTTTAAAGACTTTTTATAAAATATTCTTCTGAGAGAGAATGTATGTGCATTTTAACTTCAGACTGATATAGTAGTAATAATTTCATTTCTTATTTAAGTCTTGACTTTGTGCCTAGTACTGCACAAAACATACAATAGACAAAGCCACAGTCCATGCCCTGTAGCACTTGCAGTCTAAGTGGATAAAACAAAAACAATACGGCAGAAAGGGATCTAGGGGTTATAGTGGACCACAAGCTAAATATGAGTCAACAGTGTGATGCTGTTGCAAAAAAAGCAAACATGATTCTGGGATGTATTAACAGGTGTGTTGTGAGCAAGACACGAGAAGTCATTCTTCCACTTTACTCTGCTCTGGTTAGGCCTCAACTGGAGTATTGTGTCCAGTTCTGGGCACCGCATTTCAAGAAAGATGTGGAGAAATTGGAGAGGGTCCAGAGAAGAGCAACAAGAATGATTAAAGGTCTTGAGAACATGACCTATGAAGGAAGGCTGAAAGAATTGCGTTTGTTTAGTTTGGAAAAGAGAAGACTGAGAGAGGACATGAGAGCAGTTTTCAGGTATCTAAAAGGGTGTCATAAGGAGGAGGGAGAAAACTTGTTCACCTTAGCCTCTAAGGATAGAACAAGAAGCAATGGGCTTAAACTGCAGCAAGGGAGGTTTAGGTTGGACATTAGGAAAAAGTTCCTAACTGTCAGTGGTTAAACACTGGAATAAATTGCATAGGGAGGTTGTGGAATCTCCATCTCCGGAGATATTTAAGAGTAGGTTAGATAAATGTCTATCAGGGATGGTCTAGACAGTATTTGGTCCTGCCATGAGGGCAGGGGACTGGACTCGATGACCTCTCGAGGTCCCTTCCAGTCCTAGAATCTATGAAAGAATCTATGAATAGTGACCCCAAATTGTTTGGATAGTAAAGGGGGAAGATTGTGTTGGCACACTGTTTTGTTTTGTTTTTTTAATTAGTAAAAGGAAGCAATGTGGTGTGTGTGGGTACTCTTAATGGCCCTAGCCCGCTCTTTCTGGGAAACAGCAAAATCAGTGTGAACAAGGTGAGTCAGAGGGAGAGAACCAGATCGAGACCCTCAGACACGCAAGAGGATCAGGGCCTTGTGAGGAGAATATAAATTCGGGTTTTTTCTGTTCCTGTAACTGAAGAGGAAAGCCTGAGTTGTTGTGAGGCATAGTGTTAGATGAGACTTAATATGCATGCAGACTGTTTGTTTTAAAACCCCTCTTCTCCCCCCACCCTCCCACCCCACATGCTTTGTTCCAACTGCTAAATAAAAATACTGGGTTTTAGAAGCTGTTGGTCAAAATCACTGGTTACACCAAAGGGAGGAAACATAAGTGCCTGAAACTGAGTCAGATCTACACAGTGGTAAGTGATTGGTACACAGGGTCTTGGTCTAAGAGTGGGGAAAATCGTGAGATTCCAGCCCAAGACAGGTAATTGCAAGAGCATAAACAATTAAGTTTATGTTAAGTGCACTCAGTGAGACCAGAAAGGGGGCAGAGGTGCCACTGGCCTCCTAATTGTAACAGTGTCTGAGTAAGTGGTTTACTATTGTGGTTTACTATTGTGTGTTAAGCAGGTCTAGCAGAGATGTGTGTTAAGGTAGTTTTTGAATAAAGAGGGATATAACATCTGTCATCTCAAAAATGAACTGCTCACAGTTAAATGCACTGGGTTAGATTCAGCCCTGATGTGTCTGTATGTTTCAGTTCGTTATGTGTCTTGTCCATTGCTGGTATTACGTTGTCCATCATTTCTGTGTCTTTTTCACATAGTCAATCATAGCATTTAACAAATCATATTCCAGAAGGAAATTTTCCTTTTCCTCTCCAGTGTGCACTAACTAGAAGTAAAATGTAAAATCTTGAGACAGCTCAGAAGTGTCCAAGACTCAAACTAGAATCATGGAGGTTTCCAAAGCAAGAGTTTTAGCTACAATGATATGGCTGGTAGAAGTAATTATTGTTGTTTTCACTTCCTATGGGTATCCACAGTACTTTATTTCCTGCCCTGATAATCAGTGTTGCCAACTCTCATGATATTTGATGTTCTGTTCTTAAAACCCAGGTTATCTAAAAATGTCAGTTTTCAGTAAGAAAAAGGAAAGTTTCTAGTCCTCATGTTAGCAGAGAAATGATTGGAAACGGAACCCTAAAGGTTCTAACACAGAAGGCCAATACAAACAACCCAGATTTGATTACTTTGTCTTAAAAATAATGAGATTTAAAATCTCATGATATTCTGGGGCCTGTCTCATTATTTGTGAATGTTTGGAAATGGTACTACTGATCCTAAGTGCATTAAGGGAATTACACACAATTACTATTAGTAGGATGATAAATGTAGTAGTTTTATGGCATTCCATTTATTTGTTTGTTTGGTGGTCTGATTTTTCCCATCCTTATGCAAGCAGATTGGTATTTACATGAGTAGTTCCACTGAAGTCAATAGAACTATTTGTGGGAGTGATAGTTTCAGAATTGAACTTTTTAATCTGTACATATGCTTGCTAATAATAAATCAACACATGCTTCTGGGTATTTGTTGACACTGTGAAATGGTAGAACTATGTAATGGTTGTGATTCAGGTTAAGTCAGTCTTTTGACCTAGATCATTTTAAAACTGATATTTATTAATTCCATCTTTTGCTTTGTTATATTATCCTGTTAACAAGGGCATTCAGTGCTTAGATTCTGTAATTGTTTCAATAAAAAACATATATTCATAGTTTGATTTCAGTTGCTTGTTCTTCAGGTCAAAGTAATATAAAAACATGGTACATGATAAAAACCAAATTGAAAAAAAAAATCACTGAATAGCCCTATTGGAAAATACCTTGGTTAATTTACACAATGAGCACCATTTGGAAAAATACAGTTCCAGTTTTCTGTACCAATATGCTTTACAATGCAGGTGCCAGTTGTTTTCTTTGTTTAATCATGACTTTGACCATAGCACAAAAGTCAATATTCTGCTGTCAGATGCAGGCTTGCATGTGAAGAATAGGAAGGGAACTTAACTAGGAAGTATTGTGCATAGGGAATTGAATTTGCATCTAATTCACTAAGCACACATGTTTACATGACCTTTAAAAAAGGAATTAAAGCAGTTTCATCAAGAGCTCTAGGCAATCTGTGTTACTGGGGTGATTGAATCAAGAAGCTAAACTACTTCTTACAAGCGAGCTGGACTGAAAGAGAATCATTTTAATTTAAATATAATTTACTATTAAATTCATAGCTGTATTAGCACTGTGAATTGAATCTAGAAATACACTGGAATTGAAATGCACAAGGAGCCTTTAGGATAGCAGCAAAATACTCTTGAGTTGCCAGGATGGCAAGAATGCTTGATTTTTCTCCTCTCCTCCCCCCTCCATCCACCAAGAAGTGTAGTATGGATATTGTAGAGTTTTAGTTCCACTAGAAAAGGAACGCTCAGGATTGATCCAAATCTTGTATTATTAGAACAAATGCCATGACATGAGCAGGAAAAATAAACATTTAGAGTTATTACATTTCTCTGACTGGATAACATCTTTGTTCATCAGTATTTGGACAAATGTCTAATTCAGCCACCGTCAGAGCCCAAGGGTGTAAATTATGAGAGCCATGAGGGCTTGGGGGATCATGGTTGGGTCATCGTTCAAACTCCCTGGTTGCATCTCAGGTGTTGTTCTTCTTGGGAGTTTGCCTTAATACCAGTTTCCCATAAGACACCTGAATAACCAAAATCCTAGCTCATGTGTTGGACCTGTTAGTAGAGATGGGTGGGAAATAGTTGACCCGTTCTGCAAAAAATGTCAAGATTTCAGAAAAATTCCTACTCCACTTTGGGACAAAACCAAGACCTTTTGAAAACCCTCACACAGAGAGACAGACCCACCACAGACTATCCAATAGCCTGGTGGTTACGGCACTCACCTGGGATGCAAGAAACCTGAGTACAACTCACTGCTCCAAGTCAAGTGAGTGCCCTAACCACCAGCATAGCATCAGCCTCTCTTTCTCTTTCTCAATCTTTTCGCTGGGCCAGAGAGAGAGAGAGAAAGACTGACTGACTATAGTCCAGGTCAAATCACTGCTCCAGTGAATATTTAGGAGAGATTGAGAGAGACTCAGGCCAGTCAAGCGACCAGCTCTTCTAGGGTGGGTCTCTCTCATTTTGACCAGACATTCCACACTGGACCTGAGAAACCAGTTCCTGATATCAAGACCAACCCTTTCCCAAGGATGCAATAAATTTATTATTTTCTGACCCAAAAAAAAAAGTTTTTGTTGAAAATTTCCTGACCCATTCTACCTGTTACACGTCTACAGATAGGCTGTGGCAGGCTCTACAGAGGAAGATTTTCACAAGGACAGTAAAAGTCACATCCTTGACACAAAAGGGAACTCCCCCCCCACACACACACTCCTTCCTTCCCTGCCAAATTTTAAGTTCCTACTCCAAAGCATAGGGATGCTAAGTTTTTTACAAGAAAGGTTTCCAGTGTTTTTTTTAAAATGGACAAAACAATATTTTTTCCCTTAACCTAGTTCTCGGAAATGACTGAAGGGTATGGACTGAAATTTTCCACACAATACCCAGACATGGAAATCTTCAATCCAAAAGGCTAAAGTTTGGCAAAGTTATAAATAACTGAAAACATGGCTTATAATGGGAAATATCAGGCAACCTTAATAAGAGGTGCTATCAGCCCTGTCTATAATGTATTGTGCTGATTCCTAAACCTACAGCATTTAACTCTGAGTTTAAAATCAAATTTAGGAAATCTGTTGATTAGTTTGAATTAAAATCCTTTCCATGTGGCCCATTAAGAATTGTTTATGGTGAGTCTCTAACATTTTTTGATAACCATCTAACAAATTTGAGATTTGAAAACACATTCACATCTAGGTTTTAGTAAAATCTATGGAGTAGGCTCCTGGTAAATTTTAGCAGTGTCATAATTTTTTATTCTTTGGTACTGTTAACTATAACCATGTGTGATTTTTTTTCAGTCCGTAAATATGTACTTTGAGAGTGATAGCATTACTGAAGTGGAAGTTAGTGTGCATTGTTGAGAGTATTATCCTGTATTGTGTTGTCAAATAATTTAGATGACAGTGGGTTCATGCTTAAAGAGTGTGTCTGTATAATACCTACATATCAGGACATCTGCCTGATCAGTGCTCTAAATACTACTGTAGTATAATTAATACTTTAGGTGTTATTGTTTGATTTCCTGGCTTTTTCGGAGTTTGTGCTTTTGTGAGGAAATAAGTTTGAGCAACTTCTATGCTAAGTTAAAGTTGTGTTTTGTTTTTTTTAAAGGGATTTATTTGAGATTGTATGAGCTGTTAGGATATTTGAGTATTTATCCAATTGTTGATTTCCATACTGTTAAATGGCTTGGTTTCTGAACTGTAATATTCTTAATTTCAATTTTAATACAAACTGTAGCAATCTTAACTTGAAGGTAATGAAGTTCTTCAGTCAAATTGTTGGGGTTTTTCTTTTTTTGTTTTTTTAATGTGGAGTCAATGTAATATTTAATAGCTCTTAACATTCTAGACCTGCATTAATCATTAAAAACATTGAAGTTGAAACTTTTTTTAAAAAAATGGGTTTTTGAGGAAATTACATTTTTCATTGTGTCTGCCTTCTGAAGGAAAATTTCAATTTTTCATTGAAAAACTTAACACCTCAATCATGTAACCACAGTGCATCACAGGAGATATAGTCTGCCCAGGGAGCCTGCCCTATGGAGAAGATTGGGATCGTGAGGCATCTGAACTACAACTCCCATAAGGCACTGCAGCAGCATTTCAGAATCAAAATATTTCAGATTTTGAATTTTTCCCCAAAACCTGAAAATGAATTTGCTAGTTGTTGAAATTTTCTGAGCAATAATAAAACCCATTTTCCAACCAGCTCTGTTAATAACCCTATGTGGTGTATTTGTCTGCCCTGTAGATAAATTTAGTGGGTTTACTTAGTCCCTAAGTACTACTGTCTCTCCCTGACCTGAAGCGCTTTGGAGATCTTCAGGGTAAACAGCTCACCCATCTTGCTCTACCCAAGAACTCAAGTTCCACCTGCGGTGCCAGTTTGTAATGAATTATGGCTGCATAGATGTAAACAGATCAGTACTCAACAAGGATTGAAGAGGGCTTTCATCACTGAAAAACACATGGGCATCTATGGGTACGTCTACCTTGCTATTAAACACCTGGCCTATGTTCAGTTGACTAAGGGCTTGTCTACATTACCCACTGGATTGACGAGCAGCGATCAATCCAGCAGGGGTCGATTTATAGCATCTAGTCTAGACGCAATAAATCGACCACCAAGCACTCTCCCATCAAACTTCGGTACTCCACCAGGGCTAGAGGCACAGGCAGAGTCAACGGGAGAGCATCAGCCGTCAACTTACTGCAATGAAGACACCGTGGTAAGTAGATCTAAGTACGTTGACTTCAGCTACGTTATTCACTTAGCTGAAGTTGCGTAACTTAGATCGATTTCCCCCTCCCCCCAAGTGTAGACAAGGCCTAAGGCTCGCGGGGCTCAGGCTGCAGGGCTGTAAAATTGCAGTGTAGACATTAGGCTCGGTCTGGAAATCCAAACTCTGGGACCTTCCCTCTGTTGACAGAAACCTATTGCTACATCTCTCACCTTAATCTTATAGCTACAAAATGTAGACCTTTTCCTTTTGAGATAAAGAATTTTTGTTATACGCCACCGACGGAAAGACCATTATGCTCGCTAAACTGCAGTCAGCTACTTGCAGGCCATGTACTCGTGATCAGTGGCTGAGGTCTCCAAACCATTTCCCCCACACAAACACACACACAGAAATCTGAAATGGAACCTACCTCACCCTTGGGGGTGCCTTTATTCCATAACAAAGCCCTGTGGCAGAACTCACAGCCTGAGCTTTCTCTTAGGTGGGTTTACTTCTAGATTTTTCACAGGACTTCCTGTCTTTTCCCTTTAGTTATTTCACTACAGTGAACCACTCAGGTTTTTCTCTTTCTGAGCTGACAATGAGCTTTCTGAGCGGACACTCAATTTGTCAGGGTGAGGCAGTAGAATAGCTTTGCACCTCAACACAAAGTCCTAAAAGTTGACATGGTTGCTGAAACATGCTGTTTTGTTGACGCTGAAAAAGTTTTCATTAAGATGTATTTGTTTCAAAGACGTTTTCATTGGAAAGGATTTTTGGGTCGAAGGCAGTGAGAGACTTACTCTCCATAGCCTAATAGCTGGGGCATTGGTCTGGGATGTGGGAGGCCTAACATTCAAGTCCCTTCTCTGCCTAAATCAGAGCAGAGACTTTTCATCCCAGATAGCTGTGAATCAGGGAAAGCAGAGACTTGAATACTGGGTCTCTCACATCTCAGTCAAATGACCTAACCACCAGGCTATATAACATCTGTGAGTCTCTCCCACCTGAGAGCCTTTGACCCTAAAAATCCTTCCCTAATCTGAAAGCTCAGGTTCTTCTTCGATTGCTTGCTCATGTCCATTCCGTGCTCGCCAAATGCACTAGTGCTGGAAGTTTTTCCCTTAGTGTTATCCGTAGGGGACCCGCTCTGGCACTCTCTGGAGTGGCGTGCACATGCCGCAGTATAAGGGGTGCCACCAGCTCAGGGCTGGCTCCAGGCACCAGCCTGGCAAGCAGGTGCTTGGGGCGGCCTCTCCGGAGAGGGGCGGCAGGTCCAGCTATTCGGCGGCAATTCGGCGGACGGTACCTCACTCCCGCTCGGAGCGAAGGACCTCCCGCCGAATTGCCGCCGCAGATCGTGATCGCAGCTTTTTTTTTGGAGCCGGCCCTGGAGCCGGCCCTGCACCAGCTCCCCCCATCCTCAGTTCGTTCTTGCCACTAGCGGCAGTGCTGGAATGTCTGCTGCTTTGGCTAGCCTTTTTCGCTTCGTTCAGTGTTTTGAACTTTTCTTGTAAATTTAGTTGTACATAGTTAACAGTCTCCCTTAGTGTATTAGCGTTTTACTTGGTTGGTCCCAAATGGGACTTAGCCTAGGGATGGGTCATGCCCCGGTCCCCAGGCTTTAAGGCCTGCGATCTCTGCAAAAAACCAATGCCCATCAGTGATCCCCACAATAGTTGTTTAAGATGTTTCGACAAGTCGCATATAAGCGACAAGTGCCGTATCTGCAAGTCCTTCAAATCTCGGACTAAGAAGGAGAGAGACATCCATCTCAAAGCACTCCTAAGGGAGGGGCTCTAACTCGGACCTTGACTGCTCCAATGCTGGACTCTGCCCCAAGCACTGCAGCGTTGGTGCGAAGCGCCCCACCTGTGCCATTGACGGACCAGCGCTGATCCCTCTCCCCGGCACCAGCCAAGCAGCAAAAGAAGACTGGGAGAGGAAGATCTCCTACATCCCGCAAGGGGAAGGAGAGGGCAGGAGACGAGCTAAGCCCGAGGAGGGAAGCTTGATACTTCCTACCGGAAGTTGGGTCCCAGCTTAGGTCGAGCGGTCCAGCCCACCCGGAGCCATGCCTGCCACGCCGGACAGTGACAAGGGTCTTTGTCAGTTAGAGGTCCCGTTGATGTCCAAGGCCCGGCAGACAGTGCAGGATATCCTGGTGCTACCAGTGCTGGCCACACCAGCTATGGCGGTACCCCAGTCTAAGGGTAAAATAGCCTTGAGTCCTTTCTATAGGTCCCCGTCTCTGCAGCACCACTCGCCATCGCGGGGGATGTCCTGCCAGCGCTCAACCGCATGGAGCCACCAGGCCTTGAAGGCACAGAGGTAGGCTCAGCGAAGCCCTTGTCAGTCTCCAGACTCAGGACACCACCCGTAGGGCTTGAGGCATGCCTCACCGGTGACCTGGAACAGACCTATAGAGGCCCACCCTTCCTGGCATCAACAGGACCGAGACCGGCCCAGTGCTTCACCCAGGGCTCGGCACCAGTCGTGGGCCTGAGACAGTCGGTCTCAGGAGTGGAGTCAGCAGTCGTCGGCTCACTGGTATGCGTGGCTGCAACCTGGATCCTCTAGGTCAGGAGGAAGGTCTTCCCGGCAACTGACCCGCTCCAGCTCCCGGTCCCGCTCCAGATCCTGGTACCCGTTGAGCAGCATGAGGTGTAGATTGCCTGAACACCAACATAAAGGGGACCACCAACTATCATATGGCCCCAGGGCCTGTGGCTGGCTGCCTGGTACCCATGGAATCCATGGGGCTTCACCGAGCCTCCACAAGGGCTCAGGTCGGTGGCGGGGGCCTCAGACAAACCATTGGCCTCCGTATGCTGCCCTCCCCCAGAGCCAGCCATTCCTGAACGGAACCCCTCAGGTTCAGGCGGACCCCATGGATCCACCAGCTGGACCAACAATGGATGTGTCAGACCCCATGGCACAGGCTTCCTCCTCATATTCGCCTGATGAGGCGATTGCAGGGGCCCCCTCACACAGTTCCTCAGGATGATGCTAAGGCTCATCAGGAACTGTTGAAAAGAGTTGCCTCTAACTTGGGGCTCCAGGTGGAGGAGCTGGAGGAACAGTCGGATTCCCTATTCAATGTCCACTGCTCAACGGCACCGGCCAGGATGGCTCTGCCCCTCCATGAAGGGGTGTCTAAGATCACAAATGCCCTGTGGCAGACACTTTCATCCCTGCCCCCCATCTCCAAGAAGGCAGAAAGAAAGTACTTTGTAAGGGTCATGAGTACCTATATACTCACCTGGCCCCAAGCTCCCTGGTAGTAGTGGCTGTTAATCAGCAGGAGAGACAAGGCCAACCAGGAGCTACTCCTAAGAATAAAGACTCAAAGAGGCTGGATTTGTTTGGACGCAAACTTTATTCATCCTCCAGTTGAGGGTGACCAACCACCAAGCCCTCCTTGGCCGTTATGGCTTCAATATGTGGCAAACCATGGCCAAATTTGAAGATTCACTTCCTGAGGACACAAGGAGGGAGTTCCAGGTGATCCTCGATGAGGGCAAGGCTGCGCCAGAGTGGCCCTTCAAGCAGCCTTGGATACTGCAGGCTCCACTGCACGCACTCTGGCCTCGGCCATCTCCATGTGGAGGGCATCATGGCTCTTTCTCTCAGGCTTGTCGACAGAGGCCCAACAGTCTATACAGGACCTTTCCTTTGATGGCCAGGCACTGTTTGCTGAGCAGACAGACAATAAATTACACTGGTTGAAGGACTCCCATACTACATTGAAAACCCTAGGGCTCTATGTCCCGGATCCGGCTGTAAGCAGTTCAAGTCGCAACAGCCACAGGATCAAGGGAGCCAACCCAGGCAAGAGACGGCTCATAAGAAGAGCAAAGGCTACAAACGTCGCTAGAGCCACCACCTCTGCCCTGCTCTGAGTCAGGCACCCCCTGCAACAGGTAGGGTGGCAAGTGGGCGTTTTGAGGGTGACCTACCAGACTGTATCCCGGATCCATCCTCCCTAGGTTTCTCCAACCGCCTTTCTTTTTTCCTTCCTGCATGGACCACAGTAACTTTGGACCGCTGGGTCCTCAACACAGTGGCCCAGGGTTATACCCTCCAGTTTTTCTCCCACCCCCCTCCTTCCCTGTCCCTCTTCAGGGACCCTTCTCACAAAAGTCTCCCTACACTGGATCACCACCTGAATTCGGACTTGTTACGAGCTGGCACAGGTCCTCCTGTCACCAATCACGAGGGCCCATTCGACCAGAGCGCAGGCGTCCTCAGCAGCCTTCCTGGTGACTATTCCCATCCAGGACATTTGCAGAGCCACAACGTGGTCTTCAGTTCACACGTTCATGGTGCATTACGCCATCACTCAGCGGGCCAGAGATGATACTGTGTTGTAATCTACACGTCCATGAACTCCTACCCACCTCCATTGGTACTGCATGAGAGTCACCTAATATGGAATGGACATGAGCAAGCATTCGAAGAAGAAAAGAAAGTTACCTGTTCCGTAACTGGTGTTCTTCGAGATGTGTTGCTCATGTCCATTCCATGACCTGCCCTCCTTCCCCACTGTCGGAGTTTCTGGCAAGAAGAAACTGAGGGTGGGGTGGAGCCGGCGGCACTCCTTATACCGTGGCATGTGTGTGCCACTGCAGAGGGAACCAGAGCTGGTCCCCTACAGATACCACTGAGGGAAAAACTTCCAGCACCGGTGCACTTGGCGAGCGCACACACCTAATATGGAATGGACATAAGCAACACATCTCAAAGAACACCAGTTACGGAACAGGTAACTCTCCTTTTCAGTCCAAAAACAGACATTTCAACATAATTCCATTTTCACAAAAAACATTTCAAAGGTTTTGTTGTTCCAATGCAGAACAAAAACTTATTTTGAAACCTCAACAGTTGCCACCGAATAGAATTGTTGTCCTCTAGACAGCTCTAAGCACGGATCCATAATAATCATGATCATTTTATAATAAACATGACATGATCCTGGCTCCATAATAATCTTCTTTGACACAGTTGCAGATCATTAGAGTGCCTCCTGAATGCACATTTCCATAGTAATATCCATAGCACATCTATAACAACCATGTCTGTTAGTTCTTATTACCTGGGACAAACAGGAGAGTGTTTGCTTCTATGCATAAGGGAGTCCATTTTTTTTAAATCGATAAACCAGAGATTGTGCACTGCTGTGGTGTAAATTTTGATGTTGATTTGAGTTTTCTGGGGAGGTTATAAAGGCAAGCTTTAAATGGTCATGGGGTTGAGATGACTGGGTGAGAAATCTGTTAAAATGATAGACGTAGAAGTATTTAGAATCCAAAAATGGACCATGTTGTTTCCATCTAATCTAATTATTATAGGGGTTTTTTTATGAATGCAATCTCCACAGTATCTATTCTAGGAAATTTCTGTTCTTTCTGGATACTTGATAGAGTATGAGCTGATATTGAGGGAAATAAAGTGATATCTCTTCCAACAAAAATGACTTGGATATTCTTATTGCCGGAAGAACCCATTATAATTGCTGCAAGTGCTTTTCCATGCTTCTCTAAGAAAATTAGAGAATAAAATAGATTGTAATGAATGTTTCCCAAATGTAGCGAGTGAAATAAGCTGGGGTGTTTTATACTTTTCTCATTACTGTTTGTTTCTCAAAGGTAGCAATTGTTTCCAAGGTACATTGAACTATATCTGTTTATGTATGGTCTCCTCTTTTTGCTGTTGTATTTTTGTAAAATCTTATTCATAATGATGAAATCCAGATACATAAATAATTTTATGTACATTTTTCCAGTAACATCAAAAGAGCCACCATTATCTCAGCAGAAATTGGACTCATTATCAAATGATTATCTGGGAATAAGTGAGTATGTTTTGTGATGCCACTTCTAATATATATGGGTGTGGTTGGCATTTACTGAAATAGGTCTTTCTGGTAGATGACATGCCAAAGTCTTAAGGCAAAAAGTAATTATCCAATGTAATATAGCTTTCTGCCAGTTATGTCTTTCCCAAAGGATTTCAATCTGCAGCTGACACCTACAGAATAGAGAACAAAATAGGCCTCATTAAGAGGCCTGAGAGAAGAGTAAAAGTGCATTTTTCAAAAACAAAGTAGTAACATAACATTTCGCACTTCTACAGCATTTTCCATGTAAAGATCTCAAGTGCTTTAAATAAGGGTCCAAATTTAAATGTGAGGTAAGCAGGCATAACTCCAGTTTCTTCATTGGTCTACACTAGGAGGTTATGTCGAATTTAGCAGCGTTAAATCGAATTAACCCTGCACCCATCCACACAACGAAGCTATTTAGTTCGACATAGAGGTCTCTTTAAATCGATTTCTGTACTCCTCCCCGACGAGGGGAGTAGCGCTAAATTCGACATGGCCATGTCGAATTAGGGTAGGTGTGGATGGAATTCAACGCTAATAGCTCCGGGAGCTATCCCACAGTGCACCACTCTGTTGACACTCTGGACAGCAGTCCGAACTCAGATGCTCTGACCAGCCACACAGGAAATGCCCCGGGAAAATTTGAATTCCTTTTCCTGTCTGGCCAGTTTGAATCTCATTTCCTGTTTGGACATCGTGGCGAGCTCAGCAGCACTGGCAACGATGCAGAGCTCTCCAGCAGAGGTGACCATGCAATCTCAGAATAGAAAGAGGGCCCCAGCATGGACCAATCGGGAAGTCTTGGATCTGATCGCTGTGTGGGGCAATGAGTCCGTGCTTTCGGAGCTGCGATCGAAAAAACGGAATGCGAAGATCTACGAGAAGATCTCAAAAGCCATGACGGAGAGAGGATACAGCCGGGATGCAACGCAGTGCCGCGTGAAAATCAAGGACCTGAGACAAGGCTACCAGAAGACCAAAGCGGCAAACGGACGCTCCGGTTCCCAGCCCCAGACATGCCGTTTCTACGAGGCACTGCATTCCATTCTAGGTGCGGCCGCCACCACTACCCCACCACTGACCGTGGACTCTGACGATGGGGTATTGTCGATGGCTACTTCCTCGGACATGTTCGCGGACGGGGAAGATGAGGAAGGAGATGAGGAGGATGAGGCAGTCGACAGCGCTTACAACGCTGATTTCCCCGACAGCCAGGATCTCTTCATCACCCTCACGGAGATCCCCTACCAACCCTCCCAAGGCGTTAACTGTGACCCTGAATCAGGGGAAGGATCAGTCAGTAAGTGTTTTAAACATGTAAACATTTATTTTGAACAGAACAGTAATGGAATATTAACAATGGGTTTTTCATGATTACTTTGCCCTAGGCGCTTAACTTTTTAGTCCTTGCCAGTGCAACTACTGCAAAAGTATCTCAAAATGTCCGGTTTTTCATGATTAGTTTGCCCTAGGCGCTCTACTTTTTAGTCCTTGCCAGTGCAGCTACTGGAAAATTCTGTCAATATGTCCGGGGATAGAGCAGAAATCCTCCTGGGACATCTCCAGGAAGCTCTCCTGGAGGTAATTTGAAAGCCTTTGCATCAGGTTCCTGGGGAGAGCGGCCTTATTGCGTCCTCCATGGTAGGAAACTTTTCCGCGCCAGGCTAGCAGCAAGTACTCCGGGATCAGTGCCTCGCACAGCATGGCCGCATATGGCCCTGGTTTTTGCTGGCATTCACGCAGCATGCGGTCTTTCTCAGTGTCCAAAATCCTCATCAGAGTGATATCACTCATGGTGACCTGCTTTAAATTAGGGGAATGTTAGTATTGGGACTGATTGCCTGTTCCTTTACATAACTGTAACCGGCGGTTTACAGCCACGCAGTGGAGGCGGGACAGGGGCAGCATACAGGGATATTTCCCGGGGACAGCCGCGAGGGGGGTGGGACAGGGACAGAGTTCATGCTGGCCGGATTGCCGGCAGCAGGAACTGGCCAATGCTAGGGGCATTGCTTTGAACGTGAAAGGAGGGCACTGCTATAAATTAAGCTTTCAGCAGCCAAAAGTCTACGGCTTACCATGTCCGCCTGCTACCCGAATTCCGGTGTCCTGCCCCGCTTGTGTGATCTGTACTCCAAGACCCCAGGCACTGAATGGGAAGGCCAAAAATTCGACCTTGTCCTGAGTGCGCATGTGATAGGTGCTGTGCATGGTCTTGTTCACAGAGAAAGACTATGTTCATTGTTCACAAAAATGTATCTTTGTGAGGAATTCACTCCCTTTTTCCCATCCCACAGCTGCGAGTGTGTCCCGACCTACCCCAGCATCCCCCTCCCAGAGGCTGGCACAGATTAGGTGCCGAAAGAGAAGGACATGGGACGAGATGTTCTCCAAACTTATGGGCTGCTCCCGAGCCGAGGCGGCACAGCAGACCCAGTGGAGGGAGAACATGTCGCAATACCAGCGATCACACAGCGAACGGGAGGACAGGTGGCGGCAGGAAGACCAGCAGGCGACTCAAACGCTGCTTGGACTAATGAGGGAGCAAACGGACACGCTCCGGCGCCTTGTAGATGTTCTGCAGGACCGGAGGCAGGAGGACAGAGCCCCGCTGCAGTCTATCTCTAACCGCCCTCCCCCGCCACAAAGTCCCATCCCCCCCTCACCCAAAGTCCCAAGAAGGAGGGGCGGCAGGGGCCATGAAAACAGTCACTCCACCCCTGCAGACTGCTCAAGTACCAGACGGCTCTCATTCCCAAAGTTTTGATAAGTCCTTTCCTTCACTCCAAAAGCACCTCACCCAAGCCCCCGTCCCAGTGTCATCCCCTACCTGTGTAGTTGTTAATAAAAAATACGTTTCTTTTCATTACTGTTTCCGTCAGGTTCTTTTAGAGGAGAGTATGTTTGAAGGGGGGAAAGAGGGTTGGTAATTGGAGAGGACAGTCACCTTTACCAGGGTACAGACACGGGGGCAGGTTCAGCAGCAGGTCGCACACACATTGCAGTCACTAGGCACCCTGGTCAGTCTGGGAGGTGGTTTTCATGTTCTGTGTGGGGGGGCTATGTGAGTTTGTAGCGGGGGAGGGCGGTTACAGATCTTATGCAGCAGTCCTTAGCCTGGATGACAGAGCCACGCAGCAGGGGATCTGTAACCGTCCTCCCCTGCCACAAAGTCACATAGCCCCCACACACAGAGTCCCGAAAAGGATGGGTGGCAGGCTCCGTTGAAACAACCAGTCCACCACTGCGGACCGCTCTAGGAGCAGGAGCCTGTCATTCCTCGAGTTTAGAAGTGTCCTTTCCATCACTACACCCGCTCCCCACCACAGTCTGCGTCCCAGTTTCAACCCTTTACCACGAAACCCTTAATAAAGAAAACGGTGTTAATGAACAAAGTTCCATTTATTTTATTTTTAAAGGTGTGTTGGAAGGGGGGAAACGGGGTGAAGGGGGTATGTAACTGGAGAGGATAGTCAACATTAACTGGGTAAAGAAACGGGGGCAGGTTCAGCTTCTCTTTAAACAAACTTAATAGTCACAGGTTACCCTGCTCACTGTGGAACCTAGCTTTCAAAGCCTCCCGGATGCACAGCGCGTCCCGCTGGGATCTTCTAATAGCCCGGCTGTCTGGCTGGGTGTAATCAGCAGCCAGGCTATTTGCCTCAACCTCCCACCCCGCGATAAAGGTCTCCCCCTTACTCTCACAGAGATTGTGGAGCACACAGCAAGCAGCAATAACAATGGGGATATTGGTTTTGCTGAGATCAGAGCGAGTCAGTAAGCTTCTCCATCTCCCCTTGAGACGTCCAAAAGCACACTCCACCACCATTCTGCACATGCTCAGCCGGTAGTTGAAGAGTTCTTTTTCACTGTCCAGGGCGCTTGTATAGGGCTTCATGAGCCAGGGCATTAGCGGGTAGGCTGGGTCCCCGAGGATCACTATAGGCATCTCCACATCCCCAACAGTTATTTTGTGGTCCGGGAAGTAAATACCTTCCTGCAGCCGTCTAAACAGACCAGAGTTCCTGAAAACACGAGCGTCATGAACCTTGCCCGGCCATCCGACGTTGATGTTGGTAAAACGTCCCCTATGGGCAACCAGTGCTCGCAGCACCATTGAAAAGTAGCCCTTTCTGTTAATGTACTGGCTGGCCTGGTGGTCCGGTCCCAGGATAGGGATGTGAGTTCCATCTATAGCCCCACCGCAGTTTGGGAATCCCATCGCGGCGAAGCCATCTATGATGACCTGCACGTTTCCCAGGGTCACTACCTTTGAGAGCAGTAGCTCAATGATTGCGTTGGCTACTTGCATCACAGCAACCCCCACGGTAGATTTGCCCACGCCAAAGTGGTTTGCGACTGACCGGTAGCTGTCTGGCGTTGCAAGCTTCCAGAGGGCTATGGCCACTCGCTTCTGGACAGTCAGGGCTGCTCGCATTCGGGTGTCCTTGCGCTTCAGGGCAGGGGACAGCAACTCACAAAGTTCCAGGAAAGTTCCCTTACGCATGCGAAAGTTTCACAGCCACTGTGATTCATCCCAGACCTGCAGCACTATGCGGTCCCACCAGTCCGTGCTTGTTTCCCGGGCCCAGAATCGCCGTTCCACAGCATCAACATGACCCATTGCCACCATGATATCCACGGCGCGGGATCCCGTGCTTTGCGAGAGGTCTGTGCCACTCTCAGACTTAATGTCCTCACCGCGCTGCCGTAGCCTCCTCGCCCGATTTCTCAGCATCTGCCTCTGAAAAAGGTGGATGATAAGGTGCGAGGTGTTGACAACGGCCATAACTGCAGCGATGGTCGCAGCGGGCTCCATGCTCGCAGTGCTGTGGCGTCCGCGCTGTCACTCACCAGAAAAGTGCGCGAACTGATTGCCCGCCGGCGCTTTCAGGGAGGGAGGGCGGGAGTGACGGTTGAATGACGGCAGTTACCTAAAACCACCCTCGACACATTTTTTCCCCAGCAGGCATTGGGGGCTCGACCCAGAATTCCAATGGGCAGCGGGGACTGCGGGAACTGTGGGATAGCTGCCCACAGTGCACCGCTTCCAATGTCGACGCTTGCCCCGTTAGTGTGGACTCACAGTCGAATTACTGTTCTTAGTGTGGATACACACGTTCGACTTTGTAATATCGGTTCCACTAATTCGATTTAAGTAAAATCGAACTACTCTCGTAGTGTAGACATACCCATTGTGAGTTGTGGGTTCTCAACACTTGCATTTGGGATTTATTTTCATTTCTAACTGGAGATTTAGTTGCCTTTGGGCTATGAAATACAAAGATGTATGTTCTGCATAGGCAGCCCAAGGCCAAGATAAGACCTGAACCCAGGTCTCTTGGCTCAGATGTTTGTGGTTTAACCATGAGAACTTCTTTTTTCAGGGCATGTAGCAGAATATTTATGGTGAGAAAATGTACTTTTTCCATGTACGTGAAAAGCTCTGACAATCACCATATACCACAGCCATCATTGTAAGTTGCTATAATTCTGCCCTTCCTTAGACTGAATTCCTCCCCACTCAGCCATTGCAGCCCACGCTGCCCAGGAATATGCAATTTGCATTGCTGTATAGCAGAATGGCTAAATTGAATCCATTGGCTTACATGAATCTAGCCTTGTAACTTCATATCATCTGAGGATGATACAATATCTAGCTGCTAAGATGAGTTATTTTGCTGTCAGCCTCTGACTCCTTGCGAGACTGTGTAGCCAACTGTGTAAGTTGCTGCTTTGGAGTTTGCCTCCAGGTCTGTCACATGATTTTGATTCTGATAGGCAAGCCTCTCTCTGGAAGAATGTTTGAGGGCACAAGCCTCTCCTTGATCGGGAAGAAAATTTGAAGTAAGGAAGTGAAAGTGAAATGAGCTACTGAAACAGACAAAACAAGCACTTCAGAGTCACAATGGCAGCAGAGATTTTCATTGCTGTAGATGTTGTATCTTCAGTAAAAAGAAGTTACTCTGAGTATTTACACAAATATCCCTAATTCATTCCCATGTATTTAGATTCTACTTTAGGCCTTGTCTCCACTACTTGAAATGTTATACCGATCACTTACATCACTCAGAGGCATGACCAAACAACCCGCCTGAGCAACGTAAGTTACACCGACATAAGCAGTGGTGTGGACAGCACTATGTTGGTGGGAGAGCGTCTCCTGCCAGCATTGCTACCGCCTCTCGCAGAGGTGGTTTTATTATGCTGAAGGGAGAGCTCTCTCCTGTCGTCCCTGAGTGTCTTCACCAGATGCGCTACAGCAGCACAGCTGCGCCGCTGTAGCATGTCTAGTGTAGACTAATCCTTAAATAGCAACTTTCATCTGCTTAGAGTCCTTGGACTTGATTCTCATCTGACAGTACACTAGTGACTTCAATAGAGTTACTTCTGATTTACACCAGTGTACATGACAGAAGAATCAGACCCTTAGGTTTCACTATGCTTTCTTTAGCTCTGAGTGTTTCCATCGGCTTCGTGACGCTTTCCAAGGAATTTGCAATAATGATTAAAGCTCTAGACAAAGAGCTAAATCCTGGCCTTTATTACACAGCAACTTTCCTGCTAAACCTCCAACATGCTGGCTTTTTGGGATGTGACAAATCAGGATATTGCATAACCAGATCTCTTTCATAACAATATATTGTGATACCACCTTATTTTATAAATGCTTCCTATTTTACAAAACACACCAAGACAGTTGAGTGCTTTTTTTAAAAGGGCTGATAAATGACTTTCGAGAACATTGCAGGAGGTGATTAAATACATTTTCCAGAAGATGGAACCTCAATTATAAGTTACTCCTATCCTTATCAGGAACATGGGAATTGTCAAACTTGGTAAGACCTTAGGTCCATTTAGTCCAGTATCCTGTCTCTGACAGTAGCCAGTACCAGACGTGTCAGAAGAAGGTGTAAGAACCCTGCAGTAGGCAGCTGTGGGATAATCTGCCCTCCATATAGGTCTCATCCTAATCTTTAATAGTCAGAGATTGGTTTAGGACAGGAAGCACAAGGTTTAATACCCCCTTCCAAATGTTTTGTTGTCATTTATTATGATAACTTTGGATATTCTTGATAACCATATAAATATTGAATC
Organism: Terrapene triunguis; assembly: GCF_002925995.2. Lineage (NCBI taxonomy): Eukaryota > Metazoa > Chordata > Testudines > Emydidae > Terrapene > Terrapene triunguis. The sequence continues at coordinate 88,837,250 of NW_020664409.1, read as the reverse complement.
CCTTTTTGAATCAGACACGCCAGGGAAAGGTCATTGCTGATGTGGTGCCATTAATATAATTGAACTTTGCTCAGAACTTTACAACCAATGGAGATTAAAGGCTGTATCCACCTACAGAAAGTATTAAAAATTTTCCCCACTGAAACTGATAAAAATAAAACCATGGAACCTTTTTGGACAATAATTTGTTTTATGATACTATAATATCAATTATTGTCGTTAAGATTTTGGTATGTTTATAAAGTGATAAGAGTTAGATCATCTGAGTAAACTATGTCCTACTAGGAAAATAGTGCAAGAAAAAACATACACTGAAGGTAAGGCAGTCATTAATGTAACATCTCCACCGCTGTGTATTTAGCATACTCATAACCAAAGTAATTATAATAAAGGGCTGGTCTACATACAATATTTGTACTGATATAACTAATCAGAAACTTATAAAGTTAAATCAGTGCAACTCCTAATGTGGATGCAGTTATGCGGATTGAAAATGCTGATATTGGTATAGCTTATTTTCATAAATTTACAGGAATAAGTGATACCAGTATAAGCATATTATACTGTTATTACTATATCCGCACTAGGGGCATGCATCAATTTACTTTGTATCAGTTTAGAAACCAATATAGTTACATCAGTACAAAAACAGTATAGAGCAGACCTGAGTTTGGAACTATGTAGGAAGTAGGAAAATTCTCAAGGGATCTATAGTACTTAGAACTATAGGGAGGGCAGAATAAGTATTTAACATCACTTATTAGTGTGATTGCCTATTAAAGGCTTGTATTATACCTCAAAGTACCTTGGGATGGGAGGCAATTAAAAACCAGCATTATTACTATGGGGTCTAATCTTGCAACACTTACTTATGTTAACTAATATTTACTCATGTAAATGGCTCCATTGAGTTTTGTGCTTAGAAACTACAGGGATGGGCAATAAAATAGAAGCTGATATCTTGCCTCTTTTATCTCGTCTACCTTGCAGAAGATTGCTAGTTTCTAGCAGCATTGTGCTAGAAAACATATTTGTGATTCTGATCCATCCCAGCAGAGGTGGTGACTGTCTAATGTCCTGGCAGGGGGCTCAACTCTTGCTCTGCCCCGGGCCTCACCCCCGCTCCAGCCCTTCCCCCAAGGCTCCACCCTGTCTCTTCCTGTCACAAACTCTACCCCCATCCTGCCTCTTCCCACCCCATTTCCCCCCTCCCCCAGTGCGCCCTGCCCTTGCTCCACCCCTCTACCCCCAGCGCCTCCTGCATGCCACCAAACAGCTGATTGCGATGGACAGGAGGTGCTGGAAGGGAAGGGGAGGAGCCGATTGGTGGGGCTCCTGGTGGGCAGGAGGTGCTGGGAAGGAGAGGGAGGAGCTGATCTGCGGGGCTACCAGTGGGTGCTGAGCACCCACTATTTTTTTTCCCTTGGTGCTCCAGCTCCAGAGCACCCACAGAGTCAGCACCTATGCATCCCAGGATTTTTCTGTAGATAAAATACAGCAGAAAAAATGTATATGTACACCTGGCTGTTCCCAGGTATCCCAGAGAAACCAAGTTGGCCTCCCAGATTTGTTTTTGAACAAGATTTGTTTAAGTAAAAGAAAACATCATTTGAGTATTAGGAGGACATCATGAATTTTTCAGTCCCTGTGTCTTCTACCTTCACACAGTATAATTCTATGCAGAACTTGCATTTCCAAAGGTGGGTCTGTACCTAATTCGTGTGATAATATTTGCAATCTCATTTCTGAAGCACTTTAATGTACAAACATTCCTGGGCACCATGCAATTTGAAAAGGATTATATACAAACTTAGCTAAAAGTGATAGTTAAAGAGGAGAGTCTTAAGTTATTTTAAAAACGTTTAGCAAGGGACTTTCACTTGGTTCAAAGGGTAGGCAGTTCCAGGTGGAAGGGGAACGGTATACATAGGCGTGCGCACGGGGTGTGCCGGGTGTGCCCAGGCACACCCTAATGCAGGGGTGGGCAAATGGCTCCACTCCCCAGCGCGGCAAGCCGCAGGGTCCACGTTCCCGGGCCAGAACGCCTGGCCGAGCGCAGCAAACCGCCGGCCCCTCCCCCGCCTTCTTCTCTCCCCTGGAGCCATGCTGCCGCCCGCGCGCACAGCGCTCTGGGGGCCGGGGCTGCGCACTCCCGTGGGGCAGCGTTTGGCTCCGCGGGAAGGCTAGGAGCCTCATCTCATGGTAAGGGGTCTGGGGCCAGGGGGGTTGGATAAGGGGTGGGGGCAGTCAGGGGACAGGGTGGGTTGGATAGGGGGTGGGATCCCAGGGCGTGGTGGTGGTGGTTAGGGGTGGGGGGGCCTCTGGAGGGGGCAGTCAGGGAGCAGGGGAGATTGGATGAGGCATGGGAGTCCCGGGATCTCTCAGGGGGCGGGGGG
>NW_020664409.1:88739140-88834754 GCF_002925995.2 Terrapene triunguis | reverse complement strand
GGCAGTCAGGGGGCAAGGAGCAGGAAGGCTTAGGTAGGGGGTGGAGTACTGGGGGGCAGTTAGGGGCAGGGGTCCCAGGAGGAGGTAGTCGGGGTGGGACAAGGAACAGGGGGGGGTAGGGGTTCTGAAGGGGGAAGTCAGGGGACAGGAAGTAGGAGGAAGTGGATGGGGGCAGGACTAGTGGGTGTGCACCCACTCCCTGGGTGCACACCATAATGAAATGGGCTGTGCACGCCTATGATGGTATACCAATGCTCACTTACCAGCAGAACAAAAATGACTTGGAGATAAATAAAGCAACGTAGAGCTAGAACTCTGGGAGACTTGGCAGGAGCATAGGTGACAAGGAAGTCTGATAAATAAGGTTGTGTAAAACCCTTGAACATTCAGTGGCTAGGAACAAAATGTTATATAAAAACAATTCAATGTGTTGCCCAGTTAGAAATCTATGTAATGAGAACAGTTCAGGGTAATACAATGATCAGTTTACTTCTAGGCATAAATTTTAGAATAACTACAGTGGAAGCACAGTGTATATAGGAAGGTGGGCATGAAGATCATTAAAATAAACAGGCCTGTTTGTGATTGAGTGGATGAAGACAGTATAGTTGACTTGGTTAAAGGAGTATCTTATTCTGGTAATCCATGTAAACTGATAAAAGGCTAAACAACTGGAGGTAGTTGAATACTGAATGAGATGGAACTCAGACTTCAGAACTGCTCAAACTATCTTCTTCACTTTGCTGCCATAAGTTTCCATTTAATCTGTACACATGGAAAGATCACCTAATTAGATTTGTATCTAGATGCAAGTCATGTTAATAGTGGGATTGGGCACAACCAGGATTTTAAAAATTTAGTTCATTCTGTGCATAGAGCGAGCTAAAAGCAACAGTTTGTTATGGGTATTTTGGCGCAGTTTTCTCACCAAGATTGAATTTCCAGTAGACGACAAAACAGGATAGAGATAGCAACTCAATTGTTTGTAGGACATGTAAAGTTTTCATGCAGATCATATCATCTGTAAACTCAGGACCAATCACCTAATATCTCTGAGAAGCTATAAGAAGAAAATGAAAAGAAGGCACATGTTGTTTTTCCTGATCCTGAAGAATTCCACAGTATATTCCTGCTAGAATGAAAAATTTGTTCTTCGAAATGAAATCTTACAATATTAACGAAGATAATTCAAACCAAACCTGGCTTAGAATTCTAAGACAAGGTGTACTGTGAATGTGCTGATGACCAAAGTGAAAAATTTTAAAGTATAATCCTAAACAAAGGATGAAGACAAATGGCAAGTAGGAGGGAAGAGTCTAGTAGAACCCTATAGAGATTATGTTAGATTTGGTCTTCTTTAATACTTTCACTTCTAGTTCATTAATGAAGATATCAGAGTCATAAAAGATGCTAAATTGGGAAGAGCTGGATACCCCTTGAGAGCAGAGAACTAGTACAACAGATTGTCAATCTGAGTTACATAGGTGCTGACTCTGTGGGTGCTTGGGGGCTGAAGCACCCCTGGAAAAAAATAGTGGGTGCTCAGCACCCATCCGCAGCCCAGCTGATCAGCTCCTCCCACTCCCTCCCAGCACCTCCCCCCTGCCACAGATCAGCTGTTCAATGGCGTGCAGGAGGCACTGGGAGGGAGGGGGCAATTAATAATTGACTACCATTTATTTAAATATATTTGGATGCTTTCTATATTTTCAAATATATTGATTTCAATTACAACACAGAATACAAAGTGCACAGTGCTCACTTTATATTTATTTTTGATTACATGTATTTGCACTGTAAAAAAACTAAAGAAATATTATTTTTCAGTTCACCTAGTACAAGTAACTGTAGTGCAATCTCTTTATCATGTAAGTTGAACTTACAAATGTAGAATTATGTACAGAAAATAACTGCATTCAAAAATAAAACAATGTAAAACTTTAGAACAAGTCCACTCAGTCTTACTTCTTGTTCATACAATCACTGAGACAAGCAGGTTTATTTACATTTGCAGGAGATAATGCTGCCCACTTCTTGTTTACAATGTCACGTGAAAATGAGAACAGGTGTTCTCATGACACTGTTGTAGCCAGCGTCACAAGATATTTACGTGCCAGATGCGTTAAAGATTCATATGTCCCTTCATGCTTCAACTACCATTGCAGTGAACAAACGTCCATGCTGTTTACAGGTTCTGATCGATAACAATCCAAAGCAGTGTGGACCAACGCATGTTCATTTTCATTATCTGAGTCAGATGCCACCAGCAGAAGGTTGATTTTCTTTTTTGGTGGTTTGGGTTCTATAGTTTCGGCATTGGACTTTTGAAAGCATCCTCTACACCTCGTCCCTCTCAGATTTTGGAAGGCACTTCAGATTCTTAAACCTTGAGTCAAGCCCTGTAGCTATCTTTCGAAATCTCACATTGGTACCTTCTTTGCATTTTGTCAAATCTGCAATGAAAGTGTTCTTAAAATGAACAACATGTGCTGGGTCATCATCCGAGACTGCTATAACATGAAATATGTGACAGAATGCAGGTAAAACAGAGCAGGGGACATAAAATTATCCCCCAAGGAGTTCAATCACAAATTTAATTAATGAATTATTCTTTTAACGAGTATCATCAGCATGGAAGCATGTCCTCTGGAATGGTGGCCGAAGCATGAAGGGGCATATGAATGTTTAGCATATCTGGTACGTAAATACCTTGCAATGCTAGCTGCAAAAGTGCCATGCAAATGCCCATTTCCTGCTTTCTGGTGGCATGGTAAATAAGAAGAGGGCAGCATTATTTCCTGTAAATGTAAACAAACTTGTTGTTCAGCCAATTGCTAAGACAAAGAAGTAGGACTGAGTAGACTTGTAGGCTCTGAAGTTTTACATTGTTTTGTTTTTGAGTGCAGTTCTATAACAAAAAAAGTCTACATTTGTAAATTGCACTTTCACGACACAGAGATTACACTACCGTACTTGTATGAGGTGAATTGAAAAACACTATTTCTTTTGTTTATCTTTCACAATGCAAATATTTGTAATCAAGAATAATATACGCTTTGATTACATTTACAACACAGAATACAATATATATATAAAAATGTAGAAAAACATCCAAAATATTTAATAAATTTCAATTGGTATTCTATTGTTTAACAGTGTGATTAATCGCGATTAATTTTTTTAATCGCGATTAATTTTTTGAGTTAATCGCCTGAGTTAACTGTGATTAATTGACAGCCCTACCTAAATCCTTTCCACTTGAAACAGCATTTAGGTGCCAAAATCTGTTCACGGTATTAGAGTGTAGGTGTACAAGTTTGGAAATTTAGTTCTAATTGGAACACTTCGGGTCTCAGCCAGCCCTATTAGTTATCACAAACTTCATTAGAAAGTATTGCATGTTACTTCCTTCTTATATTTGTTGTGCCACTTCCCTCTCCTCATTCTCCATCTGTTCCCATGTCTGTGTTCAAACTGCAAACTGCTCAGGGCAGCAGTCATGCTACTTTCTAAGTTAGGAAAGCACTACTGGCCTATTGTGGATGCTACTGGAAATAGATAATGCATTATAATAAATAATGCTGATAAGAAAGAGATGCAGTTTATTCTGACAATTTCATCTGAACAACTTGCATTCTTTGGCTGTACTCAGGTTTTGCAACTTTTTTTTCCTTTAAAAAATTTCAACATTTTTCAACAAATTCCTTTTTCTGTTTCCACAGTCTGCAAATGAAGATTAAAGCTCTCATCCCATGAGAATCTGCACTACTCATGCAAGGCACTGATTCACCTCAGCTCCCAGTGAGGTCAAAGGCAGCTGACCGTTTTTTCATCTAGAGGTGGCTGGAAAATGGAATTTTCATTCTGCAGGAGTTTTCAACATTTCAAATTTCTCTTTAGTACTGAACAGGGACAAAAAGTCAACATTTCAAAATTTATTGAGGAACGGAAATTCTGACCTTTCACTTTGGAAACACTGAAATGATGTTATTGACACATTTTAGTTTTGATAATGTAAAACATTATAATATCAAATATTAAATGTATCATAATATATAATATTAATTAAAAGTTTTATTTTTAAAAAGAAAATAAGTTAAAATGAGCCAAGAAAGCCTAAACAAAATATTTAATTTGGATTCAAATCCCTTCAAAATTTCAGTTTTTTTTTAAGTTGATCAAAATCAACACATTTCACAAAACATTTTGATTTAAAGAAAACAATATTTTCCAATGGAAAGCTGCTCTGTTCAAAATTTTCCCATCAGCTCTATTTAGCACCTTAGAAAATGAATGCCACTTAAGGTGGACTTTGTTAATGTAGCTTTTTAACAAAAAGCTAGGGAGCCCTGACTGTCATGGTTTATTATAGCTCCAATAGTATAAACATTCACAAACAGCTAGCAAGTTAAAAAGAATTGCTATTAGCCAATGTAAATTGAATGTTCTTCATACTGTATTGCTCCTTGTAGTGTTATACTGTTAATTTTATTTGAATAGTCTCATTCTGCTTTTTCCATCTGACCAGACACCATTTTTCCATTTGAGCAGTAGAATACAATCTAGAAAGAAATTAATTTTCAGAACACTTTCTTCAATGTGAATGTTTGTCTAGTCAACCTCTGTGGAAGTGATTTATAGGTAGCCTCTCATTAGAAGGAAGTCTGTCAGGCCGCGGGGCAGCTCCATGGAAAGATACTTCTGTTAACTGATGCTGTGACTTTTCTTTTGGACACTACGTGATGCATTGCCATTTCCCCAAGGATACTAGTGGATACAGACTTTTCATTAGGTTAACACGATTGTCTATGACAGTGTGAAACTGAACTTTTTGTGACAGACTATATGTAATGTTTTCTCTTTTTCTGCTCTACAACTGAAAACAGAAAAAGAAAGGAAATGGATATCGCACATAAATTTCATATACAATCCTAAGTAGGGTTTCCATTCATCCAGTTGTGGCTGGGACAGACCATTTTTTAAGCCCTGTCCTGGCCATCCTGACTTTTCTGACAAAAGTGGGCATTTGTCCTGTTTGCTCTTGCCAACTTGATCAGTTGGCAAGAGCAGATGGGACAAATGCCCACTTTTGTCACAAAAGTGGGGTTCAGAGGAACATACGGGGAGGGTCAATGCCAGCCCCACACAGAGGGGAGGCAGGGCTCGGGTGAGCAGTGACACTAGCCCCAACCTCACGAAGGGGGCAGGCAGGGCTCAGGCGAGCAGTGACGCCAGCCCCAGCCTTTGGGAAATAAGGTGACCATATCCAGTATGTATGTCACTGCACGCCCGAGCCCTGCCTTCCCCCTGTGCAGGGCGGGGGATTGAGGGGGCTCAGGCCAGCCCTGCACGGGGAAGAAAGTGGGGGTCTTGGGCCAGCCCCGCACAGTGTCCCATTTTCCCTTTGGGAAATACGTTCATCCCAATTCTGAGACCTTATTTCATGTTACAGTTACCATTAAATGTTCTAATTACTATTAATGTTATACAGTACTCAACCCTATATGTAAACAAGGATACCATTCTTGTCCCAAGGAGCTTACACCTTATTTATGCTTATAATAATGAAGCTTTTATAGGCATCATTTATAATGTCATTAATTCAGTCTACCGTTGTGTTCTCTTTAAACTAGTAGGTTGCAATGACCAGTAAATGACAGACCCTGCTCCCAAGATCTTACAATCTGTAGTAAAAGCGAAGAGGTAGATGAATAAACAGACAGGAGAACAGGGAGGGAGGACAAGGTAACAATAATAGGCAAAGTTAATGGAAGATTTTCTGTCAAACTGTTTTTCCTGAAGGAAAATGGCTTTTTCACAACAATGGCAATTTTCATGGACATTTTTGGGCGGTTTTGTTGAAAAACCCAAAATGGAACATATCTAGGTAGGTTTTTGGAAATGAAACATGGATTTATTTTATTTATTTTATTTTGGCAACCTAACCCAAAAAACAAAATGTTATTGGTTTTCAGTTTCTCAGTAATATCCCCCAAAACTTCCTAAATGACATTTTTCACAGAGAAAAATAAATTTGCTTCATCAAATCTAATAACAGACTATTTCAGCATAGACTAGCTGATGACACATTTGTATGTGCCAATGAGTAGCAGTAATCCCAGTTGGTCACCTTCCTAGCATTGTAGATACTCTGGCAGTTGAAAAACACTCAGATACCATACTCTAGTACAACAGGGAATGTCTTTCAGATGCCATATTAAAGGTATACTGATAATTTTGTGATGACTAAGTATTTACATAATTGGATGCATTAGACAAGGCTATTTACCTTCTTGGCATGCTGTTAGATAAATAAATGATGTCAAACTGTCGTACAGGTTTATCCACAAGAACTAATGTCACAATGTCTTTCGTTGCAGATAAGACGGGAGCCTCATCAATTTTATGAGGTTTCCCAGTTTGAGCAATCCTCAGGCTTACATGATAAGACACTTCTCGGAGTCTTCATATTAATGCCACTGTGAGATGTTATTGTTTTTGACTGTCTTTCAATTCAGTTTGCTTTCTCTTTAAAAATTGAGAAGTTTGTCTTTTAAAGACCTGTGCTCTGTATTGAGGTGATGCTGAAGATGATCATGATGGTCCCTTCTGGCCTTAAAGTCTGAGTCAAAGTAGGGAAGGTTTCACTGAATGATTGCATCATTTGCAGTGAATGGTTATCCACTGAGGCACTGATTCACCACTCAAAGTAAATCCAAATGATAAGTAGTTGGGATCATACCTTCTAACAATCTTGGGTGGTATCTTATTTGTAGCAGGAAACCAATCAGGCCTGAAATCCCTTCATTTCCCCCCCCCCCCCCCCCCCCCCCCCCCACACACAGTCAGGTCTTGATTCACGCTACTGCCTAAGCAGGCCATTCATCTGGCTTTAAACTGGACAGTTCTCTCTTCTTTCGGGTGGTTTGTCCCTCCATTCAGTACTGAGACAAAATCGGCCATGGTTTTGTCTGGTATCGGATGGGGGGGGTGCCAATTTTGAAGAGTGCACCTCTCTGCCCCTACCAGCTTGACTTTGCACGTGAGGTCATGCTGGCAGGGGTGAGCCCACACCATTCCCAGAAGTACCAGAATGTCCGGTATCCTGGGAAGCCATCCTACTACTGCCTATTTCATCAACAGGTTTTTGCTGGGTGTCTGTAACTATTCTTTCAAAGCTATGGCCAGTTAAGCACTTGTGTTGAGGATCACAATTATAATCACAAAAACAAAACAACTTCCATGATCACTAACACACTAAAACAAGTGATGCCAAAGCATTGTGGCATGCGGGTCAAAGGTGGGTGAAGTTTTTCCAGTTACACACAAACTCTTTTTGTTGAACCAAGGCATGGGCTGCCTCCTTGGAATGTATGTGTGCAGATCCAGGTGATCCAGCTAGGGATGATTTGCCAGGGGAACTTAGAAGGAAAGGAGCTTGGCTGAGATGGTTAGAAGACATGTGGTTGGAGTGTAAAGGTTCTGGCTAGAAGGCAGGGGGCTCTGGTGGGGTGTGTGTGTGTGTGTGTGTGTGTGTGTGTGTGTGTGTGTGTGTAAGTAAAAGGGTAGAGGAACCAGCGGGCAGGGGTAGCAATGTGGGCCATCTGGGCTGGATGTGAAGCACTTTGTTTGGACATCTGGCAGCTCCAGGAGGCCTCTTGCTACTCAGCAGCTCTACCCTCTCCCAAACAAGGCCCCTGAATGGCTGTAATGTTGGGTAAATTTCACAGGGCATCCCCCTGCTGGCAGGGGCTCAAATTGATGCCAGCCAGCTGCTCTGACTAAAGAGTCCGGCACCTCTACCTTCTAATTCTGAAGCAAGACTTTTTTTTTATCCACATTCCCACTCCCCAGCTTCCCTTTGGAGACAGAAGGCAATTCCCCAAGCCTCCCTGCCACCCAGCCCCACAGGGATCCAGCTGCAGTCTTTGCAAGACAGGGTGCACAGAGGGAGATCCTGCTCTGCAAAATGACAGGATGAGGAGCCAGTCCTGGAAGATCTATAGCCTGGCCAAGGTGAGTGTACTGTTGTTGTTCATGAGAAGGTGGGGCCCAGAAGTGTATGTTTGCCTGGCGCCCTGTGACAGGTTGATTGAGCCCTGTGCATGTGTCTTTTTGGATGAGAGGGGCTCTAGTGTCATGACATGAAACTTCCCGGGTTTGCTTCAGTATCTTAAGCTGTGCGGCTCAGTGCAAGCTGAATGCTGGGCCTCACAGCCAGCCATCTGTGTGCCAGATGAGCGTACAGCACCCATCGACAGAGCCACAGCGCACAACTCACCGCTAAATATAACTCCTATTCCAAATTCGTCAGTTAGTGTTATTCACCATTACAGCTGAAGGTAGCCAGAAGAGTGCATTTTGCTTCTCAGACATTTTCTGGCAGTATGTGGATGACAGTTTGAAACGGAAATCTTTTATTTTTTTAAAGAGTTTTTGGTGTACTATTTCCATCAAGCTTATACCCCACTAATGATAATCCTAGTTTGGGAACCTCTGAGCTAAATCAAATCCCCACATGCAAATACCCCCCTGAATTTGGGGGAATTTGAAATCTAGATCTGGATCTGGATGCAATTTTGCTGTTCTGGCCCATCTCTAATCTACAGAACTCAAAAACTGAGCATTGATGAGAAGTTATTATATTAATCAGTTACTCTTCTTGGGGGAATTCTTGTAAATGATGAGCAGGAACTGATAGAAACAGGAGTTTGCCTCTGTTGTGATTACTGTGTCCTGGTATTGTTTCAGAGGAAGTGGAGGATGTTGTGTATGTCCAAATATTGGTTATGATCTAGCATTTAAAACGTTTTGGTATGTGGTCACACACAGAAACTGGATTGTATTTGCTGCACTAGCTCAAAGGCACTGATCGATATTTGGAAAAGATAAGTAAAGCTACCACTTCTACTGCAGATGGAGTGAGATGACTGCATATATATGACATTATAACAATCTAAAGGTATCTGAATGGTATAAACACCAAGGAAATATTTAAGGTACTATCATGGGTATAACTAGCAGTAGGGTTACCATATTTCAGGTTCCCAAAAAGAGGACACTGCCAGAGGAGGGAGGATCTGGGGGGGGGGGGTAGGGGTGGGGGGTACGGTTGGGGGCATTGGAGGGGGTATCTGTGGCAGGAAGGTGGGGGCAGTATTGCTCCCTGTCATGATGGCAGGGCAGCTGGCGCAAGCCCAGGAAGCAGCGACAGCCGTCAGTCAGTGCCTCCCTGTGGAACCCCCCTCCCCAGGCCTGGGAACCAGACCCTGCGTGGGCAGGATCCTGCAGCAGTGGCTTGCAGGGGAATGGACCAATCAGATGCAGGGTAGGGACCAATTGGGAAGCGGAACTATTGTGGATCTTTCTGAGCTGCAACTTTTCTGCTCTGCAAAAACCTCGGACATTTCCTGTTTGAAACATCCACCCAGACCCAGAAGAGGGGCTCAAAAAAGAGGCAGTTTCTGGGAAAACCCAGACATATGGTAACCCCTAATAGGAGTGAGGGAGTAAAATTAAAAGTGATATTTAGGCTAAATAGCAGGCTAAATTTCTCAACCGTGAGATCCAATAGTCTCCCAAGGTAAGTGGTGGAAACCTCATTGCTTGGGACATTTAGAACTAGACTTGACTGGGCTGTATTAGCAGGTAGCAATCTAGATAAGCAAATAGGTATTTTCCATCTCATTTCTGTTGTTGGGATGTGCTTTGAAATTGCAAAAGTTTATATGAACAGTGGTTAAAAATAATAAAACCAAATGATCAGTAGATAGAGTAGTCCTACAGCTGACCACTTCATGGACAGTCTAAGCAGGGAATAACATATTTCCTTCTTAAGGGAGAGGGTTGTAGATTCCAGTGAAGCTAATGAATCTTCATCAGAGGCCTGTATGTCTGAGAAATAACGCTAAAGTTGTAGATATACCTAGCTGCCCTATTTGTTTACAGATGACTTGGAACAAGAATATTAAGTGAACTCTGTTTTTACTTCTCATAATTATCTTTTGAGGACCACTGTATCCTGAAGAATAGTTAGATGGTCAAGTTAAACACCAAGGCTTTGTCTACATAGACTTTAGTCGGTAAAACTTTTATCATTCGGGAGTGTAACCACACACCCCGAATGACAAAAGTTTTACCGAGGAAAAGCAACAGTGTGAACAGCACTTTTCCGGTGGGAAAGCTCTCCTGCCGACAGAGCTACCACTGCTCATTGGTGGAAGCTTTTTGTTGGCGTGAGATGCACTTGTAGCATGACCCTGAGAAAAGCTGAGAGAGAGAGCTTTTGAGTAAGGCATTGGCTGGAAAGAGGTTTGGGATTGTGAGCAAAGAACTGTCTTTTGCTATTTCATTCCTACTGTGTTCAGGGAAACAGGACATTATATACATTCTTAGTAAATAAACAGGATTGCATCAAAGAAATACCTGACTCCATCACCAGTTTCTCTTCCTGATAGAAACAAACTGCGAGGCCCCAAATGTTGGCTAACTACTGAGGTCAAAAGGGGCAACAATATACTTGCCATTTATTAAGATTTTTTGTTAACTCTTTTTAAAGAGTCATTTTTCTTGTTGAAGACAAATTTAGAAAAGTCCAATATTTCAGCAATTCTTCAGTCATCATTAACTTCCACTCTTTATTTGTTACTTTTTCTGGTATTTCTTTTTCCTCTGAGCATCTGCGTTGTGTGCTGACCTCTACACTATTCCCTGCTATCCCCCCAAACATGATATCATGGCTCTTTTAGGAGCCATTAGTTATCTATGTGCTGCAGCAATCTATCTCCTATTGTAGAGGGGATAGAAGGTTTGGAGAAGGGATCTGCAAGACTTAACAATGACCCAATCTGCATCAATTGACATAATCATCCTGCTGGACCTCTCTATGGCATTTGATATAGCTGATCACAAAGTATTGTCCCACCTACAAGAAGTTGTAGAAGAGTGAATGGAAACCCCTTGAAATAGCTCCTCCCCCTTAAATGAAACTCCAGCCTCTAAAGCCCTCACCTGTAGAGTCTCACAAGGCTCAGTCCTCTCTCCATATTATTCAACATCTATATGTATGAAGACCTGTTGGAGTGCCAGCAGCGTGCAGATCAAATCTGATTCTACACCTCCTTTATGTCAGATGTAAACAACATTAAGCTAAAATCAGCACCTTAATAAAGGGTATAACTGGTCAAAATATTTTGAATCTAATTTTTTATTAAACTCTACACAAAAAAATTGAATTTTGACAAAATATCCTGAAAATGTAAATAAATAAATAAAAAGTATATTATTGACCAGAAATAGAGCTGATGAAAGTTTTTGATTTTGTTGTGAAATTTTTAAACTGTTTTTTCAACTAGTGTATTAATAAGCAGCTGACTAAACAAATTTAAAATGCAACAAGACTGAGATTATATGGGTAGGAAGACAGACATGCTTCAAAGAAATTGCCTCCTTGGCACCACCCTACTATCAAAAGCATCTGCCCACAGTCATGGGGTTCTTTTGAACTCCTGAGTGCTACTGGATGCTGAAATAACATGAAAATTCTCTCATCCATGTGTGACTTGGCCAGAAGATTGCTACCTATCCTATGGGGAAAAGATGTGGCCACAGTAATCCATGAATTTGTGACTTCCAGTCTTGGTTATTGCAATTTATGTCTAGGAATGAAGCCGTATACTCTGAACAAATGTCAAATGGTGCAAAATACAGCCACCCATTTGCTTAATAAACAAGAGATCACCCTGAGCATATTACCTGGTGCTCTGCTCTCTGTATTGGTTCTCCACTTCAATTCAAGGTCTTTGTTCTGATAGTCAAAGTCCTCATGAGATTTTTTTCCCCTAGCTACGCTACCTGAAATATCATCTCTCCCTTCATAATCACTTCACTGAAATAATGAAACTGCTAGTCAGGAAGTACTGGTTTGTGAGTTCAGGAGTCAGAACTTTCACTTGGAACTGGATCTTGACTACAGAACTTGCTCCTGCAAGAGACGGGCCTCCTCACTTTTAGAACTAATATAATACTCATTCTTCTTAATTAGCTTTCCCACAATACATTTTTCACCAACACAAATGTGGAGTTCGTAGACCATGTCATGAGGATATGGTGAGCCAAAAATTTAAGCCATTTTTCAAAAAGTGGAGTACCAGGACTTTTTTTTTAAAAACCACCATCACTTTAAAACTCCTTTTCTGTTTGTTTTGTTTTCCCCCAAACTTCCCAGAAAATTACTTTGGCATGTGAAATTGCAGGGATATTGACTGAGTTTTGAGGAAGCATATAGGGTTTGAAAATCAGGCTAGTTTTGGGTTTACCTGTGGAGCGGCTACTGCCACTTCATAATTACATATTAGTTTGGCGTTGGAAGAGGTGTTTGAGACAAATCCATTTCTGAGACTGGCATGAAAATAAAATCAGCTGACTCAGATAAACATCATCAAAAGGTAAGTTCTAGCGAAAGTAGTACTTCAAGAAGCTGTGACGCGCCCTGTGGATTGGAGTATAATTTATCCAAATACTCCCTTAGAGATTCTGTCATCCATGCACGCCAAGTGAAAATATCATGGTGTCAGTAAATGATCTCTTATAACCTATAAAATGTTTTAACATCATTTAAGTACCATGCAATATATAGTATAATTTGGTTCACATGGTGGTGACTACCCACTTTTTTTAATTATATGGAATCATTATTATGAAGCTAAAGAAATATGTGTAGCTAAAGTCAACTCCACAAATTATGAGCCCTGATCCCATTCCCATTCTGAAGTCAATGGGTTTTTTGTCATTAACTTCAGTGGGAACAGATTGTGCATGTGAGTCAACAGGAACATGTTCATTTCTTTTTAGCGAGAATGATCCAGTTCCGGAGGGACAGTTATGAGAAGCATGCAGGCAAAAGTACAAATCTGGGGGGAGATTTACCTTGTCTCCATCACAGGAAGTATCAAGTGCAGACTATCTAAGATACATTTGAGGTATTTATTAATATTTAAAGAGGTTATTTAGCATCAAGCATGGAGTATAATTCTTGAAAAGAGAAGACAGCAGAATGGTTGTCAACAAGAGAGACGTGCCTAAATGTTGCCAAGAGAAATATTGCATTAAACAAGCATTCACTGGGGATGGCGGGGGGTGGGGGGGAGGCATGTCTTTCTTTCTGTTTCAAAGCCCTGTTTACTTAAACACAGTTTCACCCTCCATTCTCTGGAAATACCCTGGAACATTTTTAATAACAACAATCAAGAGGTAAATCAGAATAACCAGTGGTTTTCACCCACAGCATCATTCAAAGCCAGTCTTCCTCCCCAGTACTTTCCGTATGCTAAAATAGCAGACCACCCTTGCGGTACCCTAACCACTGACCTGTTTATAGTTTGTTCATCTTCTTTAGTTTAATGAGGTGATGAATAGATGCGCTTTTACCAGGAATAAGGGACTGTCAGTGCTGGAAACTGAAGTCCTCTGTTTATTCATAGGCAGTTATGGTGGTAGGTTGGCGCAGTGCAGATCTGTCTGTCAGTAATTGCACATTCGGCATCAAGGGATAACACTGTTAAGTGGTGGGGCCTTTTCTGAGCAAACCCGGATAGTGTTATCAATCTGAGACAAAATATATGGGATTTGGGGAACAGATTCCGTAATGGGCATTGACAACCAGACTCTCTTTTCTTAAGAGCCATACATAATTCTGTCTTCTAATGTCTTTCCCTTATCAGTACAATAATTCTAATATATGTGACCCAGCAGTTTATAGGAAACTTAAACACAGCAGGGATAGTCACGACAGAAAAATTTTAGGCAAACATTTTGCAGGAAACAATATCAGAAACCATCCTTTTAAATGTGGTATTAACATGATCCCTATTCCATACTCGACCATGTGCCTTGAAGCAGCAGAATAAAATTTTTGTTGAACACATTTTTGACAGAAAAGTCCTGAAAATATTGACATTTTTTCTATTTTTAAGACATTTAAAATCAAAATGTCACGAACATTTTAAAATTTGAAGAATTTCAACCAGCTCTTTTCTCACTATTGGGAATTGGGTTGCTGGATGGCAAGTTATCCAAACTTTGTGGCAGGGAAGAAAGACAAAATCATAACAAATGCTTGGAAATATAATGTACACAGTATTCTATAGTAACACTCTACAATGTTGTACTCTGTACACACGACAACTTAGAATTGTGATTTTGAAGTGTTTGGGAATATTATTGTAGAAAGCCATCATTCCTTTTTTACAAGGGCTTTTTTGTATTAAAAATTCTGTAAGATCTGAGTGTAATGCAATTATTTTTATGTCTGATAAACTGAATGAATAACTGCTTGTGTGCAACATAGGTGGAGCAGGTTTCAACAGTCATTGGTTTGCTTTTGATTTACATGTCTATGCAAAGATGTGCAACTCCTTTAATATATAATATTGCTTCAAAATAAAGCAATTAGGTAAGACGCAATCCTGCTGATTTCTTTTTCGGTCTTTGGTACAATATTGAGTTCATAAAAAATATATGCACATTCAGTCAACATCTATTGCACAGACATACAGCTATTCAGTTGCTTTATGAAAGGCGAAATTACTTGATTGCAAAGGTTCATGGAATGATAGCAGCAAGGGAGTGTGGCAGGATTATCATTGACGTCAATACAATTAATGGGAGCAGATAACGTCTTTTAATTGTCACCTAAACCACGAAAAGTACGGATAAAGAATCTCTGAATGACAAGAGGTAGCTTCTCTTTTCCTGAACCAGGATTATCCTACAGTTCCTCAAGAAAACCCTGACTGAAGGTAAAGGAAATATAGTTTTAATGCAACATCCTTTAATTCTATACAGATGTTTACCAAAAAAAAAATGTAGCTATATCATCTGCAGTGCAGAAAAAAGCTGGAATTTTATCCCTCAGTCTGTTATCAATTAAATCATCAAAACAAAATTATCATTCAAATTACAATGTATCATTTCACTTTTAGAATGTATGGGGAGGAGGCAATCTGTGAAGCAGAAATCTGCAAACCATCAAAGCAACAAAGAAATATTAAAGTTCAATGGGCAGTTTGTTCACGCATGTTTTAATCTAGCTTTTTTAAAAATGGAAACCATGTCCACGTGGTCAAAATAACACTTGTGTCAAAAGAAGCCTTTGAGGTTCAATCCAGTGAAATAATCAAACTTTTTTTTTTTTAAATCCCAAAATTTTTTCAGTAGAGGAAAGTGCTCCCCAGGGGTTATAAGAAGGTGACATTAGTAGAATTTCAATGTGGGAAAGTATCTATGGTAGGAAAAGCTTGTTATAAGAGTAGAATATCAAATGATCAGCTTCTAAATGTATTCTGTTGAACAACCCTGCAACTGAGAACTGTTTTTAATTTTCTCTTAATACTTAGATTCTATTGTTTTCTATCATGCATATGTTGTACTCGCTCAGTATTAAGTTTTATGGTATGGTACATCTACATTTTAAAGTAATCATCTGTCTCTACAGAAGAGATTTGTTATATCCATAATTTGACTGTACACTCATCTTAAATAAATTAACAAAAAGCCAGACAGAGTTTCCTACCATTAGCTGACAAGATTGAAACTACAGTTGCAAAACTTTTTTTTTTTTTTTTTAAGGAGATGCACATATTTTTCAAGAGGACAAATACATTAGTAAAATCCTCGTTGAATGTTCTACTTGGGTCTTGGTCAGAACTTAAGCAGATGGTATTGTTTCTTTCATAAACCATTCCTTCTTCTGAAAATGTTCCCTACAAAGATATTAGCATTTTCTCTTGCCTTTGAAATTTAAGACCTTTTTCCCCTCTTAGAAATTAAGCAACAGGTATGCTGCTATATTCCATGTTGCAATATTTATATGGGACAAAGGCTCATATTAATAAAAATTCTTTCTGTGGTCAGGACTTTTTAGTTCTTTCCTTTTAAACAGGAGAATTAAGCCATGGATTTTATTAGAGATGTACAAAAATGTCATAATTACATAAGCACATAGATTATTGGATCATTAGGTAGCCCTTAGGAAAGGATGGATTTTTCAACAAAAATCCAGTAAAGGCATGGGAAATAAACTATTTTTTGTGTGTGCTAATGTAGAATCTGGTCACACAATTAGCATCTGAAATTTAAATTGAGCATTGTTTAAGCGAGGGTTTATAGTTAGCTTGTTGTCACTCTGACCTGGAAGAGAGAAGTATTTTCCCTCTCACATGTACAAATTCTCCACTGTCTTCTTCCCTTTCCATCAAATTAGTAAGTTTGTCTTTTTCCCAGTTAGATGTATATGTCTAAATGATGTTTTAAATTTTTTACATGGGCATAATAGTTGAGAATAATGAGCCTAGAAATATGACTTATGGCAACTTGATCAGAAATTGAATGTCTTCATATATATATAAAAAATTGACTGTCCCTTTAAATCACATCAACATTGCAAAGAAAGAAAACAATATTCAAATCAGGAATGGAAGAACCTCATGGTGTTTGAAGTTTTGTTGACTTTGAGATGTGTGTCACTTCCAGGAGAGCTGTTGCAAGAAGTTAGGGTGACCAGACAGCAAGTGTGAAAAATCAGGACGGGAGTGGGGAGTAATAGGAGCCCATATAAGAAAAAGACCCAAAAATCGGGACTGTCCCTATAAAATCGGGACATCTGGTCACCCTACAAGAAGTTGAAAAGTATTTCTGCTCTTCTGATTTTGAAGCAGTCTGTATGTGGCCTGTGTTTGTGTGCTGCTGATACAAATGTATGTTCCAGCTGTCTTGAGGTCTAGATATGCCTCCTAACACTTAAGTTAACTGTCCCAAGGGAGCAGTTTCTGGGAGACAGAGGTAAGGCATCTTCAGTAGCAAGCCTTTGTTACCTCCAAACATGTCTTCAACTCAAACCTGGTCACATTTAGAATGAACAGCAAGACTTAGCTCTCGAACCAGACTTTCCACTAACTGTTAACTATAGAATCCTGGCCAATCAACTGACTGGCCAGGTTCTTCTGTTCTCTGCCCTTTAAAGCTGCAAAGTTGCAAGGGGATACAGTATATTTGCCCTTTTCACTGGAAATGTCAGTGAATCTCAATGTAAATCATGCAAAATGTGCCATGATTAAAGCTGGGTGAATAATTGTTTTTTCTGTTCCCTAGTACTGCTGAAAAGTCACAAAATAATAAATCATTTTAGATCTACCCCATTCCCCCCCCCTCAAATTTTTGGTGAACCAAAAAGTTTTAAAAAATTGTTTTGTATCAAGCAAAATACTTTGTGTAACCCACAACAAAATGCTTAATTTCACTTTTTATAATTTTACATTTTTATATAATATTGAAGGAAATTTTTAAACAAAAAATCATTTAAAATTGAAAACTCATAGTTTCATTTAGAAACTGTCAAAACAAAACATTTCTACCTTTGGGGAAGTTTTTGCTTTTATTTTAAATGAACAATTTGTTGAAACTAAAATAAATTTGTGAAACATTTTGGTGCCGCTCAATCTGCATTTTTTTGCTGGAGGGTTGGGTGGAGAGAGGCTTCAGACAAAAACCACCCAGGTCTAGTCAAAAAAGCCCCCTAGGGCACCCTAGAACCACTTATGATGATAAATGAATACTTGTAATTATGCATCTGAAAGTTACTTTCCACACATACTCTGCAGTAAAAATGTGCTGTTTTGGAGAAGATGCCTCCCATAAACTTTTTCCAGAATATTTAATATATCAATGAAACAAACATGAAAAGGGAACAAATACCATTGAAGAAAATGCATTTACAGTTTTTCATAAATATTATTTTAGTGAATCTTTTTTTCAGTGTTCACTTACAATGTAGGTAGCATGGTAGGCATGTACAATGCTAAACAGAACAAATAAAGCAGATTCCCTGCTCCAAGCAGCTTACAATAAAAAGGCCTGATAGTGTGAACACTCTAACAGGGTGTGGTGCTCACCACTGTGAAGGGTGCCATTGACTGCATTGTAGCTTCTCCTTGTAGCAAGCAATGTCACTAATTTGGCTGGGACTGCTCATTGTAGTGAGCGCCAGGCCCGGTAGTAAATGTTGTTTGTACTGTGGGAGCATCTTGGAGTCTCAGTCATGGACCAAGGTTCCGTTGTGCTAAGTGCTGTATGATCCAGAGTTAGGACCAGGCGGTAACAACATAGAGACGGGATAGGAAAGAGATAGGATGGAAGTAAGGACAATGAGATGACCTAGTGACTCGGGAGGATAATACATATATTTAAGAATTGCATTTTTTTAAAAGCTAGTAAGACTTGCTTTATTATAATCGAAGCTGTGCTTGGCATGATCTCCAGGCACAGCTCCTGGTACATTTCTGTGCACTATGACAGGATCTTCCCTACCTGTGAGCATGGGGAGGAATAGCTTTCTTCCTCCTTAGCCCTCCCATCCAATATGGATTTAGCAGTTAGGGATTTAGCACTTAATCATAACGCTGTACTTTTTTATATATATAAATGGCAAATGAAAGGGTGCAGGTTGTTGTTGTTCTGGGGGTGCAATGATTTTTGCAAACTGCTTTTTCTTAAAATTCCTTCATTGTTTGCAACTACAACTGACTCCCTTTTAAACATCCTTGTAACGTATAAATGAGGTGAGGCTATTTCTTCGTTTTAATCATGAAGTGTAAAAAAAAAAATTACTTGAGACCAGTGCTTCCTGCATGATTTTTATTGGAGCAACTCATGAGAATTTATTGTCATCAGGTAGCAATTATTGTTTCCATTCATAGTGTTCAAGGGAGAGAATGTGCAAACTGATTCACAGAAGATGTGTACAATGAAAATGTCACTCAAAACTAGTTTCTTGATCTAACTAATGTCTCCAATGTCTTGTGGGTTCTTGATATAGTTATAACAGTTACAAAATTGCAAAAAGGCATTCTTCTTTATAAATATTGCAACATGGGAGGAAGGATGACCTTGTGGTTAAGTCAAGGCACTGGAATGACGCTAAGGAGATCTGGGTTCCATTTCCAGCTCTGACACAGACTTCTTGTGTATTTACCTAAATTGTAAACTCTCTGGGGTAGAGACCATCTTTTGGTCTGTGTTTGTACAGTGCCAAGCACAATGGGGTTCTGTACTCCTGGGGGCTCTTACTTCAACACAGATAATACATAACAATTGTGTGATCTTCTGCAAGTCACTTACAGAATTTTTATACTGTAATCAAAGGGTATAATTGCCGCTTGTATAGACATTCCTGAATCTAGCTAGCTGGTACAGGAACAGTGAAGCTGCAGGAGCATAGGCTTCAATGCAAGCTAGTCACCTGAGTAACTACCCAGGTTCCAGGAAGACTTGTATATCCTGCGCAGAAGTCCCATGTTGCCATGGCTTCATTGCTGGGGTACCTGAGCTAGCAAAATTAAAACTAGCTCTGGTATAGCTACATACAATCACACTCCATTTTGCAGTGTAGATATACCCTTTATCTCTCTGTGCCTGTAAAATGGGAATAGTACACGTTCCTCTTCCCCATTCATGGTCTATCTGGTCTACTTGGATTGTGAGCTTTTTGGGGCAGAGACTGTCTTACATTGTGTGTATGTACACCAGGTACCACGATGGAGGCTACAGCCTCTAGGTGTTACTGCAATACAAATAAAAATTCATAGATCTTGTAATAGGAGATCTAGGATTTCAAAGAATTGTGATAAGTGATATAGGATGCTGTGGAGCCTGTTAAAGTTCTTGCTGCTTTAATTTCAAATATTTTGTATGTTAAATAAATCCTCTGAAGCCATATATCTCTTCAGATTGGCTAGCTATGGGTTTAGATTTTAGTTTGTAATTGCATGCAGATTTTGATATAGGTCAAAATAAACAAGTGAACTAGGGAGTTAGGAAAAATCTTCCTTATTGGAATGAATGGTCAGGATCTAAACTAATCATTTCAGTGACAGCTATGGAAGAGAGGATAGTCTTCTAGTATTGCGCCATCTGACTTGAATAGTCTTCTATCAGCATACACAAAGGATGAGATTTTTTTTTCCTAGCACTTATTGTTCGCTTCACTCTATGCCCACTGAAATCAATTTTCAAAAAGCACTCTCTGTTCTCAATGAGTTCAGTGAGAGTAGAGTTCAGTCAATGATGAGTACTTTTGAAAATCCTAGCCAAAATGCCCTATGCTTAGAACATGTGGCATATTAGTCATTGCTTTGCTATAACTTTACAATAAGAGTACAACTCATCTGTGCGGGAGACAGAAATTTCTCCAGGGATGGTCCAAGACTATGGAAATAACTCCCCCAGGAACTAAGGCCTATCACAAACCTCACCACTTTCCACTCCAAGTGGAAGCACATTTTTACCTTATTTTCTCTAACATAAAACACACACACACACATATATACACCTCTTGCTAATTTTTTTTTAAAGATATACCCTACCAAAACAAAACACTCCACTGCACACACTTCTCCCTCTGAGGACAGGATGAGAAAACAAACAAAACATGAAATATGTGTAGTTGCATTGCTTTATGCACTACTGGAAGGCGCTCAAACGCTATGGTGATGAGCTATATAAAAACCTATATAGCATAGAATGACAGATGTCACATATTCTCAGTGTTACCTAATATTTATCCAGAATATGGTGTGTGTTTTTAATTGCTTTTGCCATCATATGTGGATAATCTAATAATTTATTTTAAAATATCATTCTGTAAATGGTAGTGATTTTAGAATAGTGCCCAGCACCTCCAACATAAACAATTTCCAGCATAAAACAGAGTATTAGTTGAGTTTTTAATGCTAGTTGTTGTTTTCTTCTTTGCTCAAGAAGCACTCGCTGAACATAGAAATCTTTAGAGAGACAAGGTGGGTGAGGTACAGTAATGTCTTTTATTGGACCAACTTCTGTTGGCGAGAGAGACAAGCTTTTGAGTCACACAGAGCTCTTCTGGGTCAGATCTGAAAAAGAACTCTGTGTGACTCAAAAACTTGTCTCTCTCATCAACAGAAGTTGGTCCAATAAAAGATATTACCTCACCCACCTTGTCTCTCCAATATCCTGGGACCAACAGGGCTACAACTACCCTGCATGCGTGGAAATCTTTTGACATTTGTCCATTTCCATTCTATCTATTTTGACCGTGGCTTTGGAATGAGGGATGACTAGAATGTTGCCTGCTTTTGATGAGGTTTTCAGAATCTCATTGCTTGACTTAAATGCCCTATATGAAAGGGTCCATAATTCTGATGTCAATAGAAGCTATTAGGTGTTTAGCCTCCTTGAAAATCAGGTGCCTAAATGTACATTTACATTTTTGGCTATTAATATTGTTTTCATAATTGATATTCATGGATTTTCAAGTGTACAAGTGGCCACTGTGATCAATAGTCTGGCATTCTGCATGACACAGAGCATTTAATTTCACCCAGTTTTTTCCTGCATCTAACCCAACAATTTATGGTTGAGCTAGAACACGTATTTTAGAAAGACATCTAATCTTGCAGTATGTCTACACTAAAAGTGCTACAGAGGTATTGCTGGAGCCATGCCACTGTAGTGCTGCAGTGTAGATATGCTATTACGACAGAAGGGGTTTTTCTGTCACTGTAGTAAATAAATCCATTCCCTCGAGAGGCAATAGCTAGGTCAGCAGAAGAGTTCTTCCATCAACCTAGCTGCATCTACAATGGAGCTAGATCAGCCTAACTGTGGCGTGCTGGGAAATACATTTTTCAAAGTCCTGAGCGATGTAGCAAGGTTGACCTAAGTTTTAGGTGTAGACCAGGCTTTTACTTAAAGACTCCAAGTGAAGGAGAATTTATCACATCCCTTGGTAATCTGTCCCAATAGTTGATTACCCTCAGTTAAAAACTTGCATTTTAGTTCCAGTTAGAACCTTGCTGATTTTGTATTTATTATATTAGGGCCAGAGTCTAGTAGCCTTGCTCACCCCAAATAGCTATTTCTCCTCCCCACTGCCAAAAAAAAAAAAAAAAAAAAAAAAATGCTTTTAACTTCAGTGGAACTACTTGTGGCATTAGGTGATATTCAGTAGGAGTAAGGGAATCAGAATCTGGTCGTTATTTTGTATCTATTTTATTCCTACCATGCTACGGGTGTGCATAGCTCCTGACAAAGAAAATAAAGGGGCCGCTGCCCTGAGGAGTAAGATAGTAAGATCAGACATGACATGACACTGAGAAATGACAGCAGGCAAAAAATTGTGCGTGGGGGGAGAGGCTTACCCAATATAAGGTTCTCCTGAGATTACTTGTTTTTGCTGTGTGCATGTTATATTCATTCTCATTTTTGTATTTAATTTGTACCATTTATTTTTGCTAAATTGGCATGGGAGTGTTGGTCAGTGCTGAAGAGAGAGTGAAACAGATTCATATTCATCATAAATCTAACATAATGAACAGTGTTTTGGTGTTTAATTTAGTAAAACCTCTTCATGATATTTGATAGTATGTTACAAGTCACGGAATGTGCTGTTGTAACTTGTACTACATCCGAAATAATTTTAAATTGGCTTGGGTTCAGTCCTTGTGATTTTTTGGGCTTACTTTTTTCTGAGATACATAAATTATTCTCCCAATCCAATTAATGTTTAATATGTTTGTTCAGTTGTCTTCCAAGAACACTTATACATAGCCTACCTGAAATAAATTATGTTTTTTGTAAAAATTTACAACACCTGAATAAAAGACTCTGGGGCCTGACATCCTTTTATATTATGATTTATTTATTGATTCAATAAATATCGTATTAGGTACCATGTTGACTTTATCCCCTCAAGGACCAAGGTAGCTATTTTATTGGCCAAATACTGAAGTCCCTACTCAGTATGACATCCTGCCCAGAACTGCAAGGAGAGGGGAATTTCATCCAGTCTTGTGCCCCCCTCACATGCCTCCACCAACCATGAACCACCACAGCAATTCAGCTCCAGCCTGACCATCCCATCCTGCAAAGTAGGACAGCTGCCGGGGGAGGCAATGCTATCTTCCCCTTAAATATGCCCTCCAATTCTCCCCCCTCACTGTCATCAGCAGCAGTGACTAGGGCCAGGAGCCAACCACAAACATTGCTCCAGCCGAGTTGTTCCTTATCCAGAACAGTTTTTTCATGGCCCTTTAATGGTGTCTTGCCCTGTGCCCCTTTACCATCCCTAAGGCATCAAACTGTCTTGCACTACCTTATGCCTAGAAAACCTCCAGGATGCTAGTACAGCCTGAAGCTCTGTGAACTTTGTTGTGAAGCTTGCTTGTAAGTGCGGGAAACAGAGGCAACCAAGAGTTGAGAAGTCCTTGACAGTCAGGGCCGGCTCCAGGCACCAGCTTGTCAAGCAGGTGCTTGGGGCGGCTGCTCCGGAGAGGGGTGGCACGTCCAGGTATTCGGCGGCAATTCGGCGGACGGTCCCTCACTCCGCCTGGGAGCGAAGGACCTCCCGCCGAATTGCCGCCGCAGATCGCAATCCCGATCGCGGCTTTTCTTTTTTGTTTTTGTTTTGGCTGCTTGGGGCGGCCAAAACCCTGGAACCGGCCCTGTTGACAGTGCAGCTTCATTGTAGCTGCATTGACAGGGAGCTTAGGCACAGTTCCAGGTGGCCAGGAGCCTGGAAGATGCTCAAGCCATTCTAGGGGAATAGGAGCCCTGTGTCTCTATGAGGAATTGTCTTGTATCTTCAAGGATCTGTAAAATGAGAGCTAGATGAATGATGTTGTTGTTTCCCAGGTGTGGGGCACAAACAGCCTCTCCCAAAACAGTTGGAAGGGAATTCTGTGAGGGGGAACCTCACATAATTTTCCTTTGTCTGGACTGTCTCCCCAGTGTTTTGCCACGGAAAATGGAAACCAAGGCCTTTATTTCCACACAGTCTTTACTCTGGAACTACTCTCGTAAATCAATGGCTTATGCCGGAGTAAGGTTGGAGTATGAGCTACAGGATTTGGCCCATTATCATTATTTATTATTTTTTGGGCCCTGACTATGTTTTGTTCAGCCCTATGCAGAACGTAAAGGATGATGCAATCTCAGTCCCACAGAACTTTCATCGTATACAGGTCTTTGAACGCAGACACACAGTAAGGATGGCGTGGTCTGAAGATGTTAATTTCAGAGAAAAGCAGGTTGTATTTCTGAATATAAATAACCATGAAAAAACATGACACATTCTTTTTTATAGTAGATCATTGGTGAGAGGCTTGGTGGAAAAAGATGGTTTTAGGAAGGATTTGAAGCACAACAGGGCGGGGACATGACCAATTGGGATGGGGAAGTAGTTCCAGGTTAGCTTTCTGTTATCCTTTTAAAATCATGCATTGAAATGTTTTGCCATATATAGCTGTTTACTTGTACACCTTTACATGTAAAGAGATAGAATCATAGAATTGGAAAGATCAGAATAAAAGGGGTTGGAGAAAGAAAATAACTCCTAAATCATTCAGTCCATCTCCATGCAAATCCAAGATTGTTCACTATTTCATATTTATTAGTGTTTTGTCTACACTGGGTTTAAATATCTTGTGCAATCAGGCTTGTAAATATGCTTTCAGTGTTATATGTTCATTCCAATACTAACATCTCCTGTATTCTATGTAAGAGCTACTTCAAATATTATTTACAAATGTATCTGCTGTGAGAATTTCATCTCCACATCTCAGTCTCCATCTGAAATATCTGATATCTAAGGATCTTTTAGGAAATAATTTCCTTTTAAAAATGTGTAAATTGATTCAATTTAAGATATCCAATTCCTTCACAAAATATGGATCTGTTAAAACAAATGTGCCTGCTACAGGATTGGATAAAAAAAGAAAGAATAGAAAGAAAACTGGTCTTCTGTTTCTTTAAGCTGTAAGAGATGCTTTTCATGCTGTCCTCACCCATCGAAAAGAATGTAGGTGTGGAGAACTAAAGGTTGTTTCATCTGGAAGATTAGGCTAGAAACTACAGTAAATCCTTAAATTGTAACCAAAAATTATAGAATCTATTTCTCTACAATGAAACAATAGATGCAAGCTGCAGAAGCAATAAAAAAGCTGCAAACTATCATCCTGACCATTTTTAATGCAGTATTTAAAATATAGGTGGGCTTTTTTTGTTGTTTTTTAAATCCAGTGGTCACACAGATCACTGACCAATAATAGTCTATTTCTTGAACTTTTTAAAAATCTCTTATTGTATGTGATTCCCCCACTAAACTCCATCTTGCTCTCTTAGTTGCAGGAAATACTGAAGTCCACTTCTTGGTGCCAGATATAACATTGGGGTCCAAAGTTCTTTTAGCAGCCGAAGAAGTGTCTTCATCTTCCCGTCTGCTGTTACCATGAGGAATGTAAAGAGAGCTCCACCTCATGAGGCAGGCAGGGACTGGAGGAACAGAGTTAGGGAGATTTTTTGCCTTTGGCAAATATTCTACGATTAATTATAGAAGAAAGAGATGGAAAAGCGACCTAATAGGTCATCCAGCCCAAGTCTCTCCCACTGCAGAATTATTCTCTACAGTATTTTATCTAATATTTTGTCTAGAATAACTTTAAAAGTACCAAGCAAAAGGGCTTCCACCAGTTCCCTTAGATTATTTCAAAGCACAGTACCATAAAGCTTGTGGACAAGAGCTTTACCCTAAATTTTCTTAATTTCATCCCATAACTCCTAGTAAATTCATTGTTGTCATTTCCTCCTCTCAGATATATGTAGCCTATTAGGGTCTCCTGTCAGTCATTGTATAGTGAGTTTCTCTAATTATAGATTCCAAAGCCACAAGGGATCATTGTGATAATCTGGTCTGATGTCCCATACAACACAGGCCATAGAACTTCCCTAGAATATATCTTCTAAAAAAAATTCCAATCTTGATTTTAAAATTGGCAGTGACGGAGAATCCACCACGACCCTTGGTAAATTGTTCCAATGGTTAATTACTCGCCCTTAAAAATGTATATTTTATTTCCAGTCTGAATGTCTAGCTTCAACTTCCAGCCATTGGATCATGTTATACCTTTCTCTGATAGATTGAAGAGCCCATTATTAAATATTTGTACCCTGTGTAGATATTTATAGTCTGTAATCAAGTCACCCCCTTAACCTTCTCTTTCTCAAGATAAAAGGATTGAGCTCTTTGAGTCTATCATTATGAGGCATGTTTTCTAATCCTTTAATCATTCTCATGGCTCTTCTCTGAACCCTCTCCAATTTATCAACATTCTCCTTGAATTGTGGACAGCAGAACTGAACACAGTATTCCAGCAGTGGTCACTAGTGCCAAATATAGAGGTAAAATAACCTTTCTGTCCCTAATTGAGATTCCCTTGTTTATGCACCCCAGCTCTTGCATTAGTTCTTTTGGCTACAGCATCACACTGGGAACTGATGTTCAGCTGCTTATTCACCATGATCCCCAAAACCTTTTTCCAGAGACACTGCTTCCCAAAATAGAGCCCCCAATCCTGTAAGTAAGGACTTCACTCTTTGTTCCAAGAATGGATTAATTTACTTTTAGCTATATTAAAACATATATTGTTTTCTTGCACCCAGTTTACCAAGCGATCCAGATCGTTCTGTATCGGTGACATGTCGTTTACTTTGTTTACCACTCTCCCTAATTTTTGTGACATCTACAAACTTTATGCAGGACCCCTCTGGAAACATACCTATTCAATGATCGTTTCCCTTTTACAATTTACATGTTGCAACCTAACTGTTAGCTAGATTTTAATCAATTTAATGTGTGCCATGTTAATTTAGTTTTTTAATCAAAACATCATGTAGTACCAAGTCAAACACCTTACAGAAGTCCACTTCTAGTATGTCACTGCTACTACCTTTATCAACCAAACTTGTAATATCTTAACAAAAAATTTAGTTTGACAGGATCTATTTTCTATACACCCCTATTGATTTGTATTAATTACATTACTTTCCTTTAATTCTTAAAGAATACTGTAGAAGCTCCATTATCTTACCCAAGATCAACAGTAGGCTGACAAGCCTATAATTACCTGGGTTATCCTTTTTTAAAAATTGACAAAACATTAGCTTTCTTCCAGACTTCTGGAATTTCTCAAGTGTTACAAGACTTATTGAAAATCAACATTAATAGTCAGTGAACTCCTCAGCAAGCTCTTTTAATACTTTTAGATGAAAGTTATCTGGACCAGCTGATTTTAAAATGTCTGACTTTAGTAGCTTCAGTCTAACATCTGGAATCAAGAGTGTTATCATCCCCATATGATGAGACTGTATCATCTGTTTCTTCCCCGAACCCAGAACAGAAATATTTATTGAACACGTCTGCTTTTTCTGCATAATTATTGATGATTTTGTCATTTCCATCTACTAATGAATCAATACCACTGTCAGAATTATTTTTGTTCCTAATATATTTTAAAAACTCCTCCTTATTGTCCTTAACTCTGCTGGCCATAGATTTCTCCTTGTCACTTTGCTTCCCTTATCAATTTTCTTCAATTTCTAACTTCTGATTTGCATTCATTACAACTTTCCCTTTCTTCCATTTGTTATATATATATATTATATTTGTATACCTGCCTTCACTTCCCCTCTAAAGCAGTTTGATTTTTTTTAATTAGTGTGGCCTTCTTCATTGATTGCAGCTTGTTGGGCATCTTCTAAAGTGTTCTTAAATGATTGCCAATTATCATTCACATTTGTCTGATTAAATTCTTCCTCCCAGCTGATCTAGCTCATAATTGTTTTCAGTTTTGTGAAATTGGCCCTATTAAGGCACCACGCATATACATTACTGGTCTGGAGTTTATTCTACTTGCACATTATAAATGCGATCAAGTCATGATTACTTGTACGTAAGCTACCATTAATTTTTAGTTTGGTGATCAGTTCCTCTTTATCTGTTAAAACAAGATCTAATAAAGAATTCCCCCATGATGGCTGTACTTTTTGAATTAGAAAATAGTCATCTACAATGTTTAGAAATTCCCAGGATATTTTAGTACTGGCAGCATGAGACCTCCAGCATATGTCACTCAAATTAAAGTCCCCCCTGATCATTTCCCCCCCTACACATTATAGATAGGTGGGCAAGGAGACAGTCATCCTGTCCTTTAGTGTGATTTGGTGGTCTGTAGCAGACACCATCTAATATCCCTTCTTGTGCTTTATGTGTTATGGCATTGATCCATAAGAATTCAAGTTCATTTTCTTCCATGGTATCACTGACTCAGAAACAGGTAATACATTTTTTTACATAGATTGCCACTACCCCCATCCTTTTGTATATTTACACTTTAGACCAAACTGTTAGCACCATATAAAGTTAAGGTTGCTGGACACTTCTCATTATAGGCCCTGTTTTCAATTGTTTATAACTGGCCAAACAGGCTATGTATGTGTGCTTATTATAATAACAACTTTAAAATTATGTTTTCGCCTGAAATTAGTTTACCTAAAACCATTAGCAGTTAACACATAAAATGAATATACCTGACAGATTAAATGGAAACATTTCTCTCTCTTTCTTCAGTGTACTTGAGTGCACTGAATGTATAATTGGTAAGAAGCTGATCCTGCAAACACTTATGTGTGTGCTTAATTTTAAGTATAAGCTTAGTCCTGTTGATTTTATGGAAGGATTGGGATCATTAGGCAGTCAGTTTCCCCTTTTGTTTATGTGGGTATTTCATACAACGGGGAAAAGAAAAACATTTTAAATAGAAAAATGTCATTGTGAAACCACAAACATTGGCAAGGGGGACTCAGCCGCTGTGGTAATACCTGAAATTACTTTTAACTATTTTTTAATTCATCGGATTTCAAGTTGATGGTACCATGTCAACCTCCTCGGGGCAGAGACTGTTTTTTTGTTACGTGTTCAAACAATACCTAGAGCAGTGGGGCCCTGGTCTATGGTGGGGCCTCTAGGTCCTACCACAATAGGAATATATAAATAATAATAATTAATAAGGGCACTTTTCAAAGCATACCTCAGTGTTCTTTTGAAACCAAGGAGCTGGTCAGTGAAGTTTTGCTCATGGTCCCTTCGTGGAAAGCCTATTTCATTCACGCAACAGCTCTGAATGGTGCACAGATTTGGGATGAAGGTATTTATTGTACTTTAATTTTATTTTTCTCAATGTGACTTAGAGGGGCACTTAACAAAACCCAATGGCAGCACCTCTTCCCCTACCTTGAATATTGAGTGATGAGGATGTGGCTTTTAGAGATTATACCCACTTTTTCTAAGAATCATTATGGATCATGGGCAATATTTATAAAAGCACCTACATCCCATTTTCAAAACTGAGGGAGATTTTCAGTTTTGAAAATCAATGGGAGTTAGGTGCCTAAATTCCTTTTAGGATCTGGGACTAAGTCACTTTTGAAAATGAGACCTGGGCTTCTTGATCACTAAGCCCAGATTTTTAAAGGTATTTAGGCATTGCTTCATTCGATTGCTAACTGATGTGGGAGGCTAAATCTCATTTTCAAAAGGCATTTAGGCACTTAGGAGCCAAGTCTCATTGCCAGTGGGATTTAGGCTCCTAAGTTCCTAAATCCCTTTTGAAAATGAGAGTTAGGCTGCTAAATCAGCTAGGTATTGTAACGCTGAGCACAGCAATACCTAAATAACTTTTTAAAATCTGGGCCTTTATATTCTTTTGAAAATGTTGCTCCCTAAATCCACAAGAGAAGAAACAATTTGTTTCCAGAAAGTCCCGTAAAAGACTGATTGGTGTAGCTGATGGTTTCATTTGAAAAAAAAAGAGAGCGTTTTGATGTCTATGTTTAGCATTAGAAGCAGTATTTCCTCAAACTGTTACTGCATAAATTTGTAAGATAGTATTTTGCCAGTACAGGTGAGAAATACATATGGAATATTGATAGGCTTAACATCATCAAAGAAACCTAGTGAAAGGGGGCTTAAGATACAGAGTTTGGGAATATTAGATTCCAAGAACAAATTTTATTGCAGAATGTTAGACGCGCCACTTTCAAAATGTGCTAGTACCTGGCAAATATAAGGAAAATGGTGGGAACACGTTTTCTGGGGCCATTTCCAGGTGAAGTGCTGTGTAACAGGCTTGCTTTTGAGAAAGCAAAGCATCCAATGGACTAGAAATGGTCAGGTTAAAGACACATCCTCTTCCTTTCCCCATGATGTAGAGAGCTTTTATGCAACCAAACTGGTGTGACTTAGTTCTGTAAAGTGTGTGTCTGAGTTGGGGGAAGGTTTGGAGAGACCATGAAGAACAGCTACACAAATAAACTCAAATTCAGATTATAACCGAGACCAAACGCGTCATTGTTGCCCTGTAGCTAGTTATAGCAGTTAACTTCTGATGTCTCCAAATAATGGCTGGTGAGCCAACACTTTGCCCATCTTTGAATAAGAACGGGCAGCAAAAACAATTGCCGCTTCAATCCAAATCCCCAGGAAGGATTTTCCAGGAGGAGATATAAGGGAGTAGCCAGATTGCCTGTCATCTAAAGACATTCTAATTATCTCAGTGGGACAATACCTCTTTATTTGGGTCTAGGCTTGAGAGATACTTCACTGTTCTGTGCTATTCTGAATACTGCCATTGTCTTGGTATACAGTATTTCACGGGAGGGAGATGGCTTGAAAGTGTAGAACAGACATTATTATTATTATTTATTATTTTTAGTATTATTATTATTTGTGTTCAAGTAGCATTTACAATGTGCTAAGCATTGTCCATACACATAAAGACAGTTCGTGCCACAAAGCATATAAAATGTAAAATTATAAGCAACACACAACAGTGAGGAACAGTGTTAATATGTTCAGTCCAAATACATACACTAAAATAATATCAGCGATCACCAAGTACCTTTCAACTGAACCAAAAATAGTTTGCTAATTTCTTGTAGGTGTTTTGGCATAAGTGGGTCTGGAAGAGAGATTTGAAGGAGAAGGTAGTGACCTTGCAGATCGGGTTGGGGAAGTGGGATGTTCTATAGATGGGGATGGCATGAAGATGGTTGAGGGCTGAGATTGGCATCATTGACAGAGTGATGGATGGGATGATAATGTGACAAGAGCAATTAAGTAGGAAGGAGCAGAGTTGAGAATAAAAAGCCTTAAAAGTGAGGATGAGATGCTAGAATTTATGCAGAGGAAGGCAGGGGGAGTGAATGTCAGAGCAATGGGTGAGAAAGATGATCAAAGTGACTGTGTTTTGAATGGGCTGGAAGGAAGCCACGTAGGAATGAGAGAGGTCCGTGAAGAACAGGTTACAGTAATCAAGAGTTATGCAAACTTGCTTGAAAGCTTTATCTTTGTAATTAAAGAGAAAAGGTCAGATTTAATGGGAAAAGGTCAGATCCTTGTGGAGGAAGAATCAGCAAAGTGTGGATAGTCTGGAAATATGAGGCAAGAGAAAGGCAGGAGTCGAAGATTACTTCCAGTTTACAGGCCTAAGCAACAGGGAAGTTGATGGTGGCATTGTCAGTGGTGAGAGAGAATAGAAAGAGTATCTGGGGGTGGAAAGTTAAAGGAGCTCAGTTTTGCTTATATTAAATTTAAGATGAACACTTGATACCTAGGCAAGCAAACCAGAACTGAAAGGTAGATTTGAGTCATTGACATAAAACATGGTAGCTGAAGCTATGCGAGGCCCTAAGAGAGGTTGTAAAGAGATTGCCTCTTGCCTCCTGCCACACTGCCACATCTGAGATCAGCAGAGAGGATTGTGCTAGCCTTCGATACAAAAAATGCGGCTGCCAAATGTCCATTTTCTGTGGGAGTCCTTTGCTCTGCTCTGCAATTCACGTCCACCCTTGGTCCACCACAACAAGGATTCTTTTTTAACCTTCCAAGTGCTCTGTGAAGCCCCCTTTTTTTCTCAGAGTCATTTAGGTGAGTTGAGAGTCCTTATGTAAAGGGGCAAGCAACTAAATAAAAATGTGTGTGGTGTCCTGTGATAAGATGGGGAAGAGTGTCTTCGGTACTGTGGTGGAGTCTACAGCCAGGGAAGTTTTCAATAGGGAAAACTGATAAATTAGAGAATTGTACTGAGAGACATAGATTAGCTGTGTGTTTGGGGAGAAACCTAAGTAGGCTGGATAGGTTCCAGAGAAATCTAATCAATAAAGGGGAAGAGGAGGGAGCTACAGAGAAAAGAAAGGTGAGGAGCATGATCTAGCCTGTTGATAATAGTTGAGGTGTCTAGCAGATCAGCATTAGGCTCAGGCTTATTTAAAATCTTTGTTATGACCAAGAGTTTCAGAAGTGTCCAAACCGATATTTTGTGAAAGAAGCCTGACTTTTAGAAAGTGCTGACCCCACCTCCCCCATCCCCATTCTCTGAAAATCAGGTCCCTTAGCTGTATCTCAAGTTGGCAGCTTAAAAATTGAGGCAACCAAAAATCCATTAATCACTTTTGAAAACTTTGTCCTAATGCAAAAAAAAAAAAAAAAAAGTAAATTGCAAGGTTCCAGTCCTTCATGGATGTAGCATGTAGTGGGATAGTTGCAGGATTGAGGCCTACATTGATGAAACTGAGAGATATTAAACAGGCTGAGGGGTAAACACCAGCAAGTATAAAGAAATAGTATCTAGAAAGATTTGAATGTCTAGGTTTCTAGGTAGTAGGTTCAAATCCTACCTAAACCATTGCGAAGGAGGTGAACATTCTCTTAATTTACAGATATGCTATAACTCAAGCAGAAATTATGGGCTTGAGGCAACTTTATTGGATGGAGTTCTATGGCCTGCATTATGCAGGAGGTCAGACAAGATGATTTTTATGGTCTCTTCTGGCCTTAGAATCTATGAAATATGACAAGAAAAATAAACTTCATACTTAACTTGGAAAAAGGCAAGATAATACATCTGGGGGAAAATAGTTGGACAGACGGGTATTCAACAACTGGGTTAAACTTGGGGAAATACTAAAATGAGACCAAGGCATAATACTGCCTGGCTAATAAGATGAGAGTTTCCAATGTAGCATGACAGCAGAGGCATCACATTATGCAGCAGGAACTTCCCGAAGAATAATTCCTTTCTGTCTGTCTCTGATGCAACTGTGCCTGAATTATTATAATCAGTTCTGGGCACCTCTGTACCAATATATATTAACAAATGTGAAGGAATTCAGAGAAGAATCTCAAAAATGATTACAGATTGATTTATAAGAAAATATTGAAACAGCTAAATATACATACATGCATTTACATAAAACGTATGTATTATTGTACATACAATCTTAAATTAAAGGAATTAAGGTTGCAAAATCAAAGACTCAACAGTTAGGAAATGCCTGAAGTAAGATTGCCTGTGTAACCAAAAAGTTGGTGGCAACAATATATTGTATTTTACTTGTTGCAGGCCTTTCTAGACAACAAGAACAGGGTAGTCGTCTGATCTACTTAAATTAACCCATGTGCAGCAGACTCTGATATAATTAACTTTTTATTTGCTGGATTTAAAATGTTACTCACAGCACATATCAAACAGGTTATTCCACTTACTGTTCTGTTGTGGCTGGTAAATGGTGCTGATTGACTCTCCCCAGTAACCAGAACATTGCTAAGTGCTGGTGTCCTCCCTTCTAAACATTATGGGCAAGTCAGCCGGGGGTGGAGAATTAGAGACAAAGAGCGGGTGCCAGGATGATGGTGGTAGCTGCTGAGCCAACCAGTTTTGGAGTGGGTCTCCCAACTCAGTTAGCACCCTCCTTCCCCCTAGATTAACCAATTCCTGGGCACCATGATCATATTGTGTTACACAGCTCTGTCCCCAGGATTTTGTGGAAGGTTAGCAAAATGATTTTTTGAGCACACTCAAGCATAGCAGACTCATTCATACAACAAGTAGGGGTCACCAGCAGCTGCTTTCTGCTGAGGTCTGTTTGTACGGAGGCCTTTGCATTTTGTCCAGCCATTTGAAAAATGGTGCATATGACAGCTGCCCAGGTAAGTTGGGAGTACGGATGCTGCTGTGTTAACAGCCACTGGAAATTTTTGTGTGAATTCTGGTCAATTTTAGCACTTACATAGCTCTTTACAAATTTGTTACAATAGTCCAGTTGGCATTATCTCCTTCTCACACATAAGGAAACTAAGGCAGAGGACTAGATTGCGGCCTTCTACTAGCATAATTGAGTTCCCATCCCAATTCTGAGGAAAGCCCACCTACAGTCCATAAACCTACAAGGCACCCAGAATCTGAAAAGTGCTGGGTAGAATTGACCGGGGACCAGGGTGTGGTCCAGACGCCTGAGAGGTGAGCTGATTCAGCTCATCCCCAGCCAACTTTCACTGTCCTTCCTGTTGAAATGTGTGGGAGGGTTGCAGTGAAAATAGTGCCAGACCTTCCCCCCCCCCCGCCAATTCTGCTGCATTAAATGGAGGATGTAAACTCTGTTCTCTCACGCCAGTGGGAGTGGTTTGATTAACTCCAGTGGTTTCGGTGTCAGAGCCAGGACTGGAATGCAGAATTCTCTTTGGTCCTGTGCTTAGTCAACTAGACCATAATATCTCTAGAGATATTGAGTTGTCCCTCTGTGTCTCACCCAGCTACAAATTGGTCTGGGGCTTCTGAAATAGTGAGGAATGTGTGGTCTTGGGTTACTTAGAACTCAAAGGCCAGCCCTGGGCAGCTGTGGAGGGGCTGTGAGGAACCACTGATCTTTAAGAAAATCAGTGACAAACTTTTAACCCTCATGCTTAGGTTATATTTTCAAGGTTCTTTCTTAGTGAGATTTTTATTAAGATGCCCATCACCCTGGTATTTCAGTGCCTCCCATGACAAGGAAACACAGAAGCATGGGCAGTGGGTATAATAGGCCAGGGAAGTCCTTGCCTTCCCTGGCACAGCTGCCGACCCACCGCCGGACACCTAGGTCGCGGTGGACCCGGCCCTTCCCCAAGACACCCGCTAGTCCCTGCTTCTCACCGCGTCCCTCCTCTTCCAGACTGGGGAGTGAGGAGGGACGCGGAGGGTGGGCGGACTGAACAGGCTCGGCTGGGTGATGGGGCAGGCGGGTGGGAGGAGCTGGCGCTAGAGAAGAGGGATGGTGGCTTGGCCCTGCAGGCACTCAGGGGCCTGGCCTGGTGCTGGGGGTGACCAGCAACTCAGTCCAAGCTGGCGCTGGGATCAGCCGACGGTTTGGCCTGACTCAGGGCTGGGGCCGGCCCAGCGCTGGGGGCGGCCGATGCCTTAGCCCAACTCTGGGGATCTGGCATGGAGGGGGGCAGGGCCTTGGGTGGAAGGGGCAGGGAAAGCAGGCTTGTCTCCCGAAAGCGGGGGTTCACCCACTGCCCATGCACAGAAGTATCTCTCTTCCAGCCTTGCTGGCAGGAGAAAGCTTAAAGCTACTGTGGAGGTTTAAAATATACCTCAGTGTGAGAATGCTGATATGTCTGAGAGGTTATTGAAGAAAAGTTGAGTCAAAGAGAAGGGTTTTAAAATGAGATGGGCTAGAAACTTGCATTTTTTGACGATGCAAACTAAGATTAGCCCGTATGTTTCTAGATACCCCAAACCACGAGTCGACCAAAAGCTTCACAACCCTCAAAGATCACCTGTGCACAGTGCTGCCCAGGAAGGAACAGGGAAGTTTGCTCCAGATCTCTCATTTGACTGGGCCCCCCAAATGACTAAGGGATGGGGTGGCCAAATTTGAGTGAGAGGCGTTGTGACCTGGCATATGGGGTCATAGTACCAGTCAGGTGCGGCACTTGCCATCAATAGTGCAGGGAGCAACTTGCCTATGCAGGCTGGGCCCAGATCCTACAGGCACCAACTTTCTCAGATCCTGGGGGGTGCTCAACCCCCCCCCCCACTCTGCCCCAGGCCCTGCCCCCACTCCACTCCTCCCTCCAAGCCCCCACCCTACCCTACTTCTTCCCGCCTGTGCTCTGCCCCGGTCCTGCCCCCACTCCACCCTTTCCTCCAAGCCACACCCCTGTCCCGCCTCCTCCTGCCCCCTCCCCCAGCGTCTTCTGCATGCTGCAGAACAGCTGATCGTGGCAGGTGGGAGGTGCTGGGAGGAGGGGGAGGCGCTGACCCATGGGGCTGCCAATGGGCGCCCTTTTTTTTTTCATGGGTGCTGCAGCCCCGGAGCAACCATGGAGTCGGCGCCTATAGTTACTGCTGCTGGCATCATTGAACTGGGCCCAAAGCAACCCAATGGGCTGAGAGCCCAGAGATGATAGAGGGTTCAGGAATACCAGTCTCACCGGCCGCTGGACCGAGAGTGCCCCCTTGCCACACACAGGGCAGAGTTCCTCTGTGGGGAGAGCAACAACACCACAGGCCTGGACCTTCTCTTACCCCAGTCCCCATCTTTAACTCTTTCATTTCCATGGTAATTGTTTTGAAAGGGTATGGCTCAGTTTCACATTTTTGCCAGGAGCCCACAGAAACCTGCTTTGTGGCCCTGCCTGTGCATGTGGGTTGGGGACAGGCAACATCAGCATCAGGGTGGAGATAAGCGGAGAACTAGCTCAGGAGCAGACCTAGAGAGGAAATGATATCTGAGGTAGGAGTGGAGACCAGTACTACACCTGAGGCAGGTAAATGGGATCACGGATGCTATAGCTCTTGTTTTTGCTCTTCCACTTCTTCTGAGTTTCTGTGTAGCAGAGGTTATCAGACTGTGGTCTGTGGAGAACAGGCTGATTCTCCTCCTTGATTCTAGCAACTGAATTGCTTTAAAAGACAGCTAAAAATTCATTACTTTTACTTTTCCATGGAAGCAATTGCTGTAGTTGCTACAGTGATGTTATGTGATTTCAGGTGGGAGGTGGTCCACACACTCATGAACTAGAGGGGAAGTAGGTCTCAAGAAAATCTTTTTATTAAGATGTGGTTCACAGTATTACATGGTATAAGAACCCCTGCTATATGTCAGGATTGTTTCTAAATACTGCTGCAGTGAATGTGTGGTTTGTTTGTTTTTTTAATTTACAACTTTCTCAGTTCAAAAAGTTTACAATTATCAGAGAAGCAAAGGCTGAGTCTAGCAGGAGTAAATGCATTGACTTATTTGTGAGTAAACTCTGCTTCTTTCTAAAAAGAAAAAGAGGTTTGAGAATTGTTCCCAGAGGGAGTTTGTTTCTAATTCCGTTGCTTGTTAGTATATTGTCTCATATAGAACAGTAATTTATTGTATTTATTTCCTCCGTTGTTTGCAATGAGTTCCAATCATGGCTTTTGGTTTAGTTTTAAGCCATTGTAAAACTAAATATGCTCTCTGTCTTTTGTATGTAAAAGAGCTGGTTAAAAACACCCAAGTTAAAATGGATCAGTTTATTTTTATTACATTAAAACAATAGAGCGTTATTAACAAAGTGGTATAAAAGCATAGAAATGATTCAGACATGATATAGACATATTGATTTTGATTACACCTAATGTACTAATATTTATAGCTGTTCATTAAAAATGCAGTCTATTTTTGATGCCATGGTCTCTGCTCCCACCCTCTGTTAGAATACACAAATATCCATTGTCTTCTCAGTACCCATTGTTGTTTTTAGGTAGATGACCATGATTGCATAGTGGCCCTGATGGCTGCATTCCCAGTTATCCTGAGAAAAGGCTGAATACCCTCAATTCACATTGACTTCTATGGAAGCTGACAACAGTAAGCAACCTGCAGGTTTGGATATTTATTCTAAAGGGCTGCAGAAGCCACTACACTCCCTGGAGAGCCATGACGGATTAGAAACATGCACTCAAATGACACAAGTCACAAAGTCACAGCAGTTCCCTCCAGCTGAGTGTAGGTCCAAATCTGAACTGTTATAGCTATACTCTACTGCTGCAGTGGAAACCGGAGAGAACCAGAGTGATAACTGCTTGTGAGTTTTGTATTGCCCACAGCTTAAGTCTTGTGGTGTGGCACATTTCTGTATGTAATGGTGCTTTGCCAGCATGCACCATGTGGGTGGACAAGAGCTGGTGTGCCAGGAGTATCTCTGTGGATCCATGTTTTGGACTTTTATATCACCTGCGTCTGATCTTACGTGACGTAGATGTATTGCCAGCGTTGGCAGTCTGCATGAGAAGGTGGGGCAAGCAGCCAAAACCAATATCAGACAAATAATTGGTTTGCAAAGCATCACATATAAGGGGAAATAAGCTTCCCTTTCCCTTGAATGGCCCACACCAGTTCTGACACACACATACACCTCAGTTCAGCAGCTAAGTACTTGCACTCTACAGAATGAGGGAATGCAGTCTGGCTCACTCTTACTTCCTTGTGTAGGTTTTCCACCCTGTGCCTGTTTTATGCAAATGTCATTAACAGCTGAATTATGCATGCCTTGGGCTTGATCTCAACTCCCATTGACTTGAAAAGGAGTTAAAAGTGCTCAGGAACTTGTGGGAGATTTCTTAAGCTCAGCATTTTGTAGGATCAGCCCCCAAAAACCTAAGGTTGGTATTTGTGATAAAATAGTAGAGCGTTAGTGTGTAACTTCAGATTTATCTTGGCATCACATGAAAGACTATTAATAAGTTGGTAGTTTAGTGGTTAAAGCCCATCCCAGCAATGGCTTGTTAAAGCCCAAGAAACAATAGTAAGTGAAAAGTGACTAATGCATAACTAGCACAGATATCCACACAGGACAGGCCTAAAACAGAACTAATATTAAGACGGATGATTTCTTACCACTAGAAAGGAAAGCCTGTATACTTGAGGCCCTCGCTCTGTGGAGTAAGTTAGACTGCAGAAACGTTTGTTATGTGAGGCCTGAGATTGTAGTAAATTCTGTTGATGTCAATAACTTCCAAAAGTGTGGAAGATTTTCTTCCAATTTAAACACCAAAACCCAAAGAAAAGAATCCAGGAGAAATCTCTAATGATTAAAACAAAATGTAAAATACCTCTGCAAAAATTAGTGAGAAATTATTTTTGTCCACTTCCTTGTTTATTTGTATTTCTTTTCAATATAAAAGGATCGTTTTATTAAAAAAAGAGGGAAAAGCCACTTTTGCCTCTATTGTCCAGCAGATGTTTGTGTGTTTATATTAGTGACAAGTAAATCGCAAATAGGGGTATAGATTTGGATAAGTACCCAAACGTTTGGATGCTTTTCTAAAGTATGTTCAAACTAATATGTATAGGCCAAATTATTGGGCCAAATACCATGTTGTTACACCCTGTGCAACTCTACTGAAGTCAAAAGGTGCAAGTCAGGGGAGATGTGTCTTCTTGAGTATGCAAATGTAGGGCCAGAAATCGCATGGGAGTTCTGTACCTTCTTCCAGTGAAACAGGAAATAGGAAGAATTCACCATTTCCAGTCTGAACCCAGGTACATAGATAGCCATGCAAATTATGTTTTCCCTAAGTAATTGTTAAGGTTTGTTTTGATTTTGAGTGACATTTCCAATCTGTTCATACTTTATCTAAATCATTTTGCCCATCTCCAGTTAATATAATGTTTTTAAGGCAAGAGGATGGGACGGTAAATAATATCATTGTATATTGCTCTGTAGCAGAACTATGCTTACTTTGAGAGCTGATCAAAAAAAATTGGAAAAAAAAACTATGTAAAAACATAATGTAGAAGTCTGGTTTTTGTCAAAATTTAAAAATTTAAAAAATTTTCAGCCAGTCTTGTTAATTTTTTTGATTGCACATTTTCAAGAGGAAGATTGTCTCTATGCATTTCTCAGGTTGTCTCTTAAGTAAATATATTATAGTGCTGTGGTGGTAGCAATGCTATTGTAAGGGGAGAGGTGGACTTCTATTATGTCCTATGCTTAGTCCCATTAATTTCTGCCAAAGTGACCTTTTGGTCTAAAAATCTCCCATACTTGGTCTTAGCTCAAATGTAATGTAGCAGAAAGCTTAATGAAAAACTATTGGGTTTTGTGGTCATTAAGAGATAAATTGTGGCTTCCCCATCATATTATGCAACAGTGGTACAGAGAAGGATCAGAGGTTTTACAGGCAGGGACAGCTATTGTACTTGCCATAGTGCTTGTACATTGCAAGATTATAGTACTGGAGGTGGTGCTAAAAACCTTAAAGAGGATGGGGACTGTTCTTATCCTGGCTATTTTCCTCACTAGGCAGCCATTGGTGAGAGAGAGAGAAACTACACACTGTACCCTCTTAAAGGGCACAAAAGTGGTCACTGATGTGTGCTGCCTCAAACACAGTGTCCCTGAAAATTGTGATTCTCTTCTGTACCTCTCCTCCCCCACTGCAGGTTGAATCTTAAAAGCCACAGACAGCAATTTAAAAAAATAAAATACATACAATATATTGATAAATTGGTAATCTGATAGAAATGGTACAAACAAATATCTAAGAAATACAAGCAATTGATAGATTTTTCACTAATAGTATTTAGAGTCCCCTATGGCCATTAGGGTTAAGGAGAATAAGAAGGAATTCCTTAACTATATCAGGAAGAAATGAGATCCTGAAATGGCAAGGGTTCAATACTGTGTAAGAATGCTATAATTATTAGTCATATATTTGAAAGAAGCAAGATAATGTATTTATATCTTGCCATGTTAATGCAATACTTTCTATTCTATCAAAAACTAGGGAAGATGTGAAACACCAGCTATTAAAGTTAAATACTTTTATATCTGCAGGACTGGAAAAAGCCAATGTTGTGTCAGTACTTAAAAAGGGTAAACACGATGACTCGGGAAACTATAAGCCAGTTAGCTTGACATCAGTCCCAGGCAAATTCATGGAAAGGTTGGTACAAGATGCAATCAGTAAAGAATTAAAGGATGGTAGCATAATTAATTAATTAATACCAATCAATACCTAATACCTAATTAATACCAATCAACATGGTTTTATGAAAAATAGGTCTTGTCAAACAATCTTGATTTTTTTTTTATGAGATCACAAATTTGGCTGATAAAGACAACTGTGTTACATGATATTGTTATACTTTTGTAAGGCATTTGACTTAGTCCCACATGACAGTCTGATAGAAAAAAACCAGCAATACACATAGTCAATGCAGCCTATATTAAATGGATTAAAAGTAACTAAACTATGGATAACCGATAGATCTCAAAAAGTAATGGTTTTTGGGGAAGCATCATCCAAAGAGGGGTTTCTAGTGAGGTCTGGCAAAAATTTATTTTCAGCCTCATGCCATTCAATATCTTTATCAATGATCTGGAAGAAAATGCACAATAATTTCAGTTAAAATTTGTAAATGATACAAAAAAATTGCTAGAGTGGTAAATAATGATGGGGACAGGTCAGTTATAAAGACTGATCAGGACTGCATGGTAATATGAGCTCACTTGAACAATATGCTTTTAAACACAGCCAATGCCAGGTCATACGTCAAGAACAAAGAATTAGATCACCCTTATAAGATGGGGGAATGTATCCTGGAAAGCAGTGACTCTAAAAGGGATTTATGGGTCATGATGGATAACCAACTGAATATGAACTCCCAGAGTGATGCTATACCTAAGAGGGCAAATGTGATCCTGGGATGTATAAGCAGTGGAATATCAAATAGGAGTAGGGAAGTTGTATTACCTCTGTGCATAAGGAGACCAACCAGTTCTGGTGTCCACACTTCAAAAGGGATGTTGGCAAATTGGAAACACTTCAGAGAAGAGCAATAAGATGATTCAAGCTCTGGAAAATATGCCTCATATCTGTTTATTTTATCCAAGAGAAGGATAAGAGGTTACTTGGTCATTGTCTACAAGTAACTACATGGGAGAGAGATGTGTGATCACAAATGACTCTCTTTAATCTAGCAGAAGGAGGTTTAACGAGATTCAGTGGTTGGAAGCTGAAGCGAGACAAATTCAGACAAGAAATAAGACTCAAATTTTTAACAATGAGGGTAATTAACCAATGCAACAACTTATGTAGGGATGTGGTGGATCCTCCATCACTTGAAGTCTTTAAATCAAAACTGACCATCTTTCTACAAGATATACTATAATTCAAACTGAAGTTAAAGGCTTGATGGAGAAATTACTAGGTGAGATTCTTGGGCCTGTGTTATGTCGAAGGTCAGACTGATCGTAATGGTCCCTTCTGGTCTGTGTGTGTCTGTCTGTCTGTGTCTCTCATATATATACACCACACACACACTTTTTCTACTCTTTGGATTGTTTTAGCAAATAACAGCATTACATGAACACAAAATTTTAAAGTGAATGCTAAGGTTGATGTTTTAATTGCATAAAAGGCAGACAGTTTGGAGCTAATCAAGTGTAACTCCCTTTCATATGAGCATTAGAGTAGAGACTTAGGGCCTCATCCAAACCCTTTTAAAGGTGAGCTTTGCCTCAGGCCATTAAGGGTCAAATTCTGCCACATTCATCCTCCATGGGCATAGTGGACCCTTCTGCTCTGCAAATGGGCCAGGATTCCTGGAGCCTCCTGCACATTGTGAGGAACAGCGCCATGTGCACTCTCTGTGCATGCAGTAATGGCCAGTGTGAGGCAGATTAAGGATGAGGGAGGCTGATGGAACCTCAGCAGCTATCATTTCCATTCCTAAAAATAAGCCATGGCTACACAGGAAATAAATAAAAAAATCCCACTAGTGTTACCACTGGATCAGTAGAGAGCAGTAGCATGCATGAGACAAGACCCCAT
This sequence comes from Terrapene triunguis, assembly GCF_002925995.2. Taxonomy (NCBI): domain Eukaryota; kingdom Metazoa; phylum Chordata; order Testudines; family Emydidae; genus Terrapene; species Terrapene triunguis. The sequence goes on along the minus strand of NW_020664409.1, from coordinate 88,792,197 downwards.
TGGCTTATAGTGTCTTTACCGCTGTGATAAAAACAGGTCCAGTTGCAGGAGCTTTGTCTGTGTTAGGGCTCCTCACAGTCTGGTGAGATGCTTATATAAAAGCATCTTTAATGTGGACATGGTCTGAGATACACTAGTGAGTATGTAGAATCTTTCTGGCTGGGAGGAGGAGCCCATGTGGAGAACCTTTCCACTAAACTTGTGCACTTGGGTTGTGTTCAGGAGATGGGTTATGGCCTTATGTATCATACTGGGTAAGACAACGTATTAGTAAACAATACAGTTTACTGGGAAGGAAATGGATTTTTTCCTAAACTGCTGCTCCAATAAGTCTGTGTAAATCAGCTGAGTGGGCACTGTTTAAGTTTTGGCTGCACACATTTTATATAGCCAGAGGTGTATAAGTCTAGTATTTAGCGGATTACCACATTTTTCAAATATGCTGATATTTCTTTCATACAGAACGAAGAGAAGAAAATAAACACTGATTTCATGTGCTGTCTCTTAGCCGTTTTGGACCCATTTAATTAAAGACCTTATTCTTTAATTAAATGAAGCAGAGTTATGTTGATGCGGGAACCTTGACTCTGAACTTTCTTAATTCAGTGTAATGAACATCTTAACTTTTTAATTCTGCAGCAATATAGTTTTCTATATTAAATACTCAGTTCTGTTCTTACTGTATACCATGGGCCAAAAAGCCCAGTTAGCTCATCTGCACTCTTAGCCAAGCTATACTTGGGAAACCTGGCTTGGTCCATACAGAGGTAAGTGCAGAGGTGACTGGGAAGAGGGGGCAAAAAACGTATGCATGAGCTCTTCCCAGGTAGTCCTTTGAGTATGTCTGACCAATTCTCTCTCCCCTGCTGGCGCTGTGTACCTAGGAATGACCTCATCGGTAGGGCTCCTGTAACACTGGCACAGCTCCAGTATTGGGGCAGCAGGGCATGAGGGAGGTACAGAGAACATGGCCCTCCCCTGTACATGTAAATAAATAAAAGTTATCCCTTGTACATTGTGAATGATTGCTGGATGAGTTTTGCCATAAGGGGAAGGCTTCTTACTCTAAGGCACCCCTTCTCCCCAACTGTCTCTTTTCCCTGGCTGGCAGCTCCAGGGAGATGTCACTGGGTCACATCTCTGCATCCCCATTCCTAGGTCTCTGCCTCTTTCTACCCTACTCCCTAAGATTGGAACATCTTTCTCATCCCATTTCACCAAGCCACTGCCATCTCCATGGCCACTTCTGATTCTCCTCCTACCGATTCAATTCTTCCACTGTGCCCACAAAAACCAAACCAAACATTTAAAATACAGAATTTCAAATTATTCTTTCCACGAGACTTTACAATCTTCTCCATGTCTGCTCTGGAGCTTGTAACCTCCTCAGTGTAGGGACTGTCTTCATTTTGTATTGTACAGGAACAAGCACATCATCTGTGGGTTAACAAATAATAATTCCTTCTGTATTGGCACATCAGTGCAGGCACTTGTTTCCTATAGCCCCTGCTTGACTAGTTGGACTGGGGGAAGTCTCTAACTCCTCCCCTGGCAAGGAGAAGTTGGATAACTATGTAAGCATTCTCATGGGATGCTTCCCCATGTTAGCTTATGTGACCCCTATTGCATGCGTGGCTACAGGGCCTTGAGGATCACATAGTTCCTGCTTAAACATAACCTTCAAATTCTCTATATTTAGTTTTTCTGATATGTTTTCCAAATTATCCAGCTAAAGAAACAGAACCAAAAAAACCAAACACCTAAACTTTAATACCTACATACAAAAAGATGCCCTTTTTCAAAAATAAAGGCATTGACCGCATACTTTGTTTTACTTACGAGCATTTGAGTATTTTAGATGGCATTTAGCACATAGTTTTAATACAGTTCTCTGACTCTAAAACAGCTAAAGATCTCCAGTTCAGTGTGTTAGTGGCAAACGTTATCAGTGGTTTGCTTTGCAACACAGGTCTTTGTTGTTGTTGGGGTTTTTTAAGCCTTGTTTGCGTAAATTCTCAATGGAAAAGTGGATAATATGTGTGACAGATGGTCAGAATAATCCAGCTCTTTTACCAGTCTGTGAAGGGCATTTTAGGTCTGTGTTAAATAAGGAGTCTAACATCTAAATATTTTAGCATGTTATATGGTAACTGTAGGCCAAGTGCACTCCTCTGTTTTCTGCGAGCACTGCAGGTGGAAGGGAGGAGTGTTTCTAGGAGTGGGGAGTGCCTTTGCCTTTGCCCCCTCTGTGGGATTCAGGTTCTATGGGCAGGAAACCAGACAAGGCAGGGGACTCAGCTATTATCTATGGCATGATCTGCCCCTCTACCCCATGAGCTTCCAAATGCAAATTAATAGTGATCTGTCACCATTAACAGGCTCATTCCCCCACTGCTCAGAGAAACCCTTTGTGTGGGAGTGGGGATGGGTTCAAGAGTAGTCCACACTGAGGACAACTTGGCCCTATATTGATAGCATACAAATATGTACAGTTTGCATGTAGTTACCAAAAGGCATTGACATTGTTACTTCACAAATAAAGTACATGAGTTATATCAAAGGGACAATTGGCCTCAGTGTTAATATCATTACATAAATTCATACAAGAAACCTGATTGCCAGAGTTCTAACACAGTGAGATAGATGAGACACTAGTTTAAGCTTATGGCTTTGGGGCCTGAATTCATTCCTGTGCTGGTGCTGAGCCCAGTGTGAGGGCAGAGGGAGGCAGCTTGTGCCTCTTTGATTATAGGGCTTACCAAGGGCAGGCTCAGATCTGGTGCATGTTAAGGAAGCCCTATAGACCATTGCATAGCGAACAGTCCTAGTCACAGGGGTGCACCCTGATACGCCCCCTGCCCAACCTTAAAATGCTGTCTGTGCCAGGACATCCTTGCACTGGGGAATTCACTGTGGAACATGTACAATTGCTGTGCTCTAATATAGCTGACACAAAGGAGCTCTGTGGCAGCTGTGAATTGGGCCCAAAATGCTTTGACTCAGTGGGACAACTGGATCAGATCCTAGCAAAGTGGAACTGTTTGTGGTAGTAAGTACTGTGCCTCTTAGTAACTGTTTGCAGAATCAGGCCCTTATCCTTATAAAAGCAATAGTATACTTTTAAAAGTGCAGTCACAGTGGATTCCTGCAGGTTTTTTGTGGTTGAAAGCACTTCTAAGAACATAGGCGCATTGATTGCAAAATGCCCGTGTTTTCTGTTTTTACTTATTGTGCATATAGTAGAGACCACTGAAAAATTAACATTTATAGCATTGCTGCATTTGCTTTACTGTGTGACTTGCATTATTCCTTGTATTTGCAATTGGAAATAATGGAAATATTGTGGTCAATTTTACTAACACATGTGTGTGTATATTGGCAATTTCTAATGGTACTTCTATGTTATATAATATAGGTAGAGAGGTGACACTGTTATTGGAGTGGAGGATGTACTTATCGCAAGGCGAAATACATGTATCTGAAAGATGTTTCTCTTTCCTAAACTTAAACTGAGCTCTCACATCACAAGCTTTGTAAATAAATCTTTGCTGTAATAAAAATGTGCTGCTTAGAGTCTACCACATTGCTTTTTACATTAAAATAAAGTAAGAGTTGGATTGGGTGAGCAGTCTTAGATGGAAAATCTATTTACAAGAAATAAAATGAAGGAAAAGAGTAGGATGTACTATAGCTTGGAAAAAAAGTTGCTGTATTTATGGCTCGATGGGAGCCAAACAGTTTGATTGTATGGAGTGGTGACTTTATATTTGGAGCAATTGTAGTGAGATTTAGTATAGCAACACTTTAACTTTGTATCAGTGAACCTTCATACGGAAGGTGAAAAATATATGTATAGAGGCTTGAGCTACAGCTCACTGAAGTCAACAGGAGTCTTTCCAATTATTTTAATGGATTTTGGACAGCCCCATTTTAACCTTTTGGATATGCAGCAACATCCATATATTGGAATGGGTACAGGGAGCAGGGGCTGAGCAGCTGGGGGTAGGGTTTCTATCTGGTGGGAAATGATGGCAGGAGGGAAGGGACTCCAATTGTTTTGGGCTGCTGACCAATAATTAGTTCAGTGTATGGTTGAGTTATGGGAAGGAAAAGTGCTGCTGTTTCTTTAATTGATATTTTAATTGATATAAACTATTATATATGTGTCAAGGGCTCACACAGAGCCTCAGTTGAGCACCTTCTGCTGTGGAGTTTTTTAAATCAAAATCTGTATAATTGTAAGTATTATTATATGTAAATGATTTTGAGGAGTTTGGGGTTTCTTGTTTTTAATTTTCCAGTAATTTTACAATAGTGGAAGGTGATAGATAATTTTAGGAGTATCTACTTACCTACCTACCTACCTACCTATATAGAAGCCTGGATAGCAGCAGTACTCCATATTGCCCAGCCAATGTTCCTCATCCATGATTTGGAGGAACCACCTGTAGGGATGAAAGGGTAGTTGGGTCTTCATGCTTTATAATCCATGGTATCTCTGTTGAGACTGCTGACAAGAGAGATGGTGTATTCAGGTGGTGACCGGGTCAGGTAGTGGTGGTGTACTGAGGTGGACATTTTTCTACTATGCAATGTACAAGGCTACTAAACATCCACCAGATGTTAATGATTTTCCATCACTACTGGCTTGGCCTGTATTAAAATGGTGACATACAAGCGAAAGGCTCCATTTCCCGTTACCAGATATCGAGTCCCTTAGAAAACTTGTGTTGAATCTGGGATCATGCCATTTTATTCTCACGCTTCCATTGCAGGATGTTTCATTGGCTATCCCTAGTGTTATCCCATCTATCACTGTGCAGAAACTCTTTTCAGAAGCATTTCAACCATATAATTATGGTCCCCAATCCTGTTCCTTTTGAAATCAGTGATAGTTTTGTCTTTGCTTTAGTGTACAACTGGAAATTTAGAAACTTGACTCATTACCTGTGTAAAAAAAGGACAGAACTTCCCTGATGAGATGCTAGGATTCCATGTAACAAAAGTTGTGAAAAGAAATGAAGTAGGTATGCAGAAATGCTGTAAATTACGGTGTTTATATTCCCAAGAAACTCTCACTGAAGTTCCCCAGACTCCAAAGATAATGCTTCTCAAAATGTTCATTACTGAAGACAGTAAAAGTGAATGGTCTTTAGAATTCATGTGATATACTACTAACTAGAGGGAGAATAATACAGAAATACCTTCTTGATGATGTGTGCTAAAGCAGCAGGCATTTAAGAGCAATGTATGTCAATCTCTGAGATTTTTGTAAAGAATTGCAATTTATGACGTGTTAGGGTAAACAGTTGGATTATATTTCTAAAATGCATGTTCCATCAGGTAGAATCATTGTGATTATAGGCTCTCGTATTTTAAGTAAGTAAGTTGTGCACTAAAAGGCTGAAATTGTAAAACAAGTATGCTTGTGCTTAACTGGTAATCCCTCTTTGTATCTACACAGAATAAACTACAAGAAAAGAAAAACTGCATTACATTTATTAAAGGAATAAATGGCATGTTATGTCATCTTGATAAATAATGACTTTTATACTTTTTTTTCCTTCAAGAAGCTACTGTGACTGGCCTTCCTATTTTCCCTCAGTGGAGAATGTGCTTGAGTGTAAAAAATGGAGGTTTATTTAGAAATTACTTTGTTCATGCTTCTTATGTGACAACAGCACATTCTCTAAATTTTCTTGCTTTGCTATTTTTCCTTCATTTCTGCTTCAGTTCTTATATGTCACAGAAAGCTAGACTTTTTATTTCAACAACTACCTACTGTCACATAGAATGTAGGTTTCAAATAACACAAAATAATAGTTGCTTTAAATGGTTTTGCATATGCTTGACAGCAGAAGATAATAAATGAAAATAGATGTTCAATATTTCTTCTAATGCAATTTGTGCCATGTCAATGTCGAAGGATTATAACAACAAATCAACAAATATTTGAAGGAAAACAATATACATAACTTACTTTCTATATTAAAAACAACTGCCAAACAATTACTATATGACCTCATGAATTAGTTGGTTGTTTTGAAATATTCCTCCTAGGATAAAAAAATGCTATACGGGCCTTTGAGCCTGAACATATTGTGTCAATCATGAGCATATGCAACGTATCTAAAGCATGAGGTGAAATTTTTCTTTGTAAATTATTTCATAAATAAATAATTTGCTTCAAAAAGTTTATGAAAATATTTTTGCTTTTATTAAGTTCTCTACAGATCTCGGTTAATATAAACAGATTGATATTGACATCTTGATCTGCTTTATTTTAACTTGAAATGCAGAATGTTTCATGCAAGCATTATTTTACAAGATACTGTAGCACTTTTCTGTGCAATACAGTATTTCACTAAAGCTTCCTGTTTTAAATAATGAAAAAGCAATTTGTTATGCTAGCAGTTTATGACCTGTGCATTTACTATTTCATTCTAAAAGTACAGTACACGTTTACATGCCATTCTGTATCTTTTCATGTGATTTAAAAATGAACATCCTTATTTTTCTAGTGAGTTTTTCTGCAGGTGAAAAAAGCTGTGTATATATTCTTAAAGGTTTGCACTTGTTGAAGCATGTACTTTCATTGTTACCAAACTTTTAAATGTTTTATCTCTTGTAGTTTAAAGTCAGGGAAAGTTGCATTCACATATTTTATGAGCAGGGATAGGACTGAAGGTGTTGTGTGTGCGTGCGTGTGCGTGCGGGTGTGTTATCATTTCTCCTTTTAAGATAAAAGCCATTAATTGAATAAGACACAATAGAGCAGAGAAGCAAAAGGGAAATAACCCTTGTTTAAATATTTTCCATTCAAACCCATCTTATAGAATGTTTAGCCAAATTATCAGCCAAGTACCTGCTTGTTTTAACCTTTTATATACTGGACTGATAGGTCAGATCAGAAAGACTAGTCAATTTAGTAAAAAATCTAAATTACGTAGACCTGAGAACAAATTTAGGTTAGATTGAATGGATTAATTATTTCTCAGCATAGTACATAATGAGCAAAAGTTTGTGAAAATGATTCTATACCTTGCCTCTTTGATTAAAGTTCAGCAGTTACATTTGCAGCTTTTTTAAAAAAAAGTGAAAATCTGCCTTTCCAGAAAGCACTTTTACTGTGCACGTTAGTGATATGCTACAGTAAATTGCTCTGGCACTAAAGTACATAGGTAGTCATTAGTAACAGACTTTAAATTTTACTGAAGATTTTGGAATTACTTTTCTTTGCATTCTGTATAAAAACATAACTGTTCCAAAATGAATTTTTGCTGATGGGGATATGGTAAATCCCACACATAATATATCAGTTCTCTTCTCTTCTTTCCAGGGAGGTACAGGATGCTTCATCGTGGAACTATATTTTACTTATCCTTTTCAGCCTGACAAGTTCACCTCTTATACATGAATTATTGTTTTTCTATTCATAAAGTGCCTTATTAGGCAACCCTACAAAAGAACTTAAGGGGGAAATGTGTTACTAGGTGATTTACATGAGCAATTACTTTACAAATCTGCCATTATATTATACTAAACATAAATGAAGTATGTATGAGTCTAGAAAAATGGATGAAAATGGCATATACTTTACTGTAGGATTTTTACTTTACCTCAGTTTGTATCTTTGAATTTTTTTTGTTTTATACTTAAGTTTTTCCTGAAAATAAAATTGTAAGGCAAATATGATGATATGTGAAACACATTTTGTGGGAAATAACTTAATCTCTAATATTTTAATGACATAACTCTTTTTTTCACTTTCTCACATGAATTATATTTATTGTTATTTGCAAAAATCCAGAATGTGTATATTTTAGTATGAAATTAGTTGAAAATGACTGGCATAGAAGGAAAAACATGCCACATAAAATCACCTAACTGCAGAAAATTGTGTCCAAATGCCCAACAAACGTTTACATAGTTTTTAATGCCTACTCTATTTGGGATTTAAAATCCTTTCACAGGAACCGTTTATGCACTGCTTCTCCTTTGACTTTTTTTTTCTTCCATACAATCATATGCAGACTTCTGGCAATTTGTGGTATGGGGAAAATCTGACTTTTTAATTTAAAAGATTCTGTATAGACATAGAGAAGTGTGAAGAACTTTCTGAAGAGAGGGTTGGGATTGTCCTGTGTCGGGTAGCACAGAGAACCAATAATGGTTTGTATTAATTTGAAAACTGAGAAATAATATAATACTGTAATAATAATAAACTAGTCTAGACTTCTCAGTAAATCTTGCCTACTTTGTGTTTGTGTTATTTAGATTGTAAGATCTTGGGGGCATGGACTATATATTTTGTGATTTGGACAGTGTGGTATTGTCAGTTCTATACAAATAAAATAATAATAATTAATAATATTAATTAAGGCTGTTGTTAGAAACTGATCCCACTAAGTGAGTTGCCCTTTGCACAGATCAGGGCACTCCACTATCATGCCTCCTACTATTCCCCCCGCCAACTTAGAAAAAGTTCCAGTTGTTTTTCTCTCCCTTTGTACTGGATCTAAATGAAAGGGAAACGTTGAGAGCTACAGATGCCTTTGCATAGCACATTCGGGCACAAATCTTGTGCAGTTTTAGAAAAGCTGAGAAAAGACCAGCAGCATTAACAAATAATTATTAATAAATAACAACTATTAAGAATCAGGACGACCAGAGAGCCTATTTCCCTCTCAAACTTTCCCAAGGATGTGATCTGTCTGGCTGAATCCATTCCTCAGTGAAGCTCCCGGCACTAGAGCATCCCGCATAAAGGTTAATTTAATTTACTTAAAAAAAAAAAGTTTGGAATGACTTGGTCTATTCCAAAGCCGCCTATTCCCCAGTGGTTGCTGCTGCCTGGCTGTAGGAGGAGGCTGATCAGAGCAGCACTGTGGGGACGCCTGTACTGTCTCTTTAAGGGCTCTCAGTCTGGGGTGGCGCTTTTCTCTGCTAAGGCTCCTTTGATATTAATAGTGTTGGTGTCTTGAAACTGACGTAATGCTCGGAGACTGAGGTCCTGACAAGCGATAACATTTCTGATAAAGAGCTGATCTTCCTGCAATCTAAAGCCGCCTCCTTTGGGGGCTTGTTGTTCCACTAGACCCAGGCTCTCCTCTCTCTGTCTCTCTCTGTCTCTCTCCTCTTTTATAAACACACCAGGCACATCCAGGTCCCTGCTCTCTTTCCCTTTCTCTCTCTCTCTCCCTATAAAGAGGGGGGGTCAGGGGGAGAGGGGGAAAGGCAGGAGAACCTCTCCCCCCTCTCTTTCTTTCTCTCCCCCCTTTACTCCCCCCAAATAATCCAAGATCAACTCTGCAAACAACAGAAGACGGTTCATGGCTCAAACCACAGCTCCACCATCTTTCAGGCTGCTGAGATTATTATTGCCGATTAATCAACAGGTAAGGGGGGTGATGGTGGGGGAAGAGAGATCGGGGGGTGGGTGGGAAGAACAGATCGAGGGGTGGGGGAGATCAGCAACAAAAGTGTGTGGGGGTGGGGGGGGGGTGGCTCTTCCTGCTCCGTCTGTTGATATTGCGTATGTAGTAAGTGTGTTGCTCTGTGCTAAGTGCTGTGTGTGTGCAATGGGAGGGGGGGGTGGGGGATTTAAAAGTGAGTTTCTTTGCACACACACATATACAAAACGGGGGGGGGCGGTTAAAAAACCAGAGGGAAGCGGGGGCTTCTCGGATTTCACAGGCGGGGGGGGGGTTTGGGTGCATTTTTTTCTCCCTTCTTTGGAGGGTCAAAGCCATGTGTGATCGCTGGAAACTGGCGACTTCAAAACTGCAGTAGCCCCTCTGGAGTCAGGAGGAGGGTCAAGTTCAGCCACCGAAGAGAGCAGGGCAAACAACCCCCTTCTCTGTTTTAAGAGTCTCGTCTTCTATTTACCCAAGGAAGAAGCGGGGGGAGGGGGGCAGTTCCAGGGCTATCTCCCTTCGCCCCCTCCCGTATGTGTAGCTACTTCTTATCACTCTGATTGTTCGTTCCCCACCATCGGGGCGCTGGAGGGGAGGGGGCGGTGGAAGTAGAAGAAGAGCAAAGCGATTTTGCATCCGATGAGCCGCAGTCGCACAGTGCTGGCTGCTGCTGCTGGAAGTTTTAATGGGAATCATGACAAGCGGGGCACAGAGAGACCATCATGAAGAGTAGTAAGTTTGGGACAAACTTTTTTTTTTTATTTGTCTTGGGGATCCACCAGGGGAGGCTGGGGGGTGTGGGCATGAGCCGAGGGGGCTCCGTTCCCGGTCACACCAGGGGAAAAGGCGACATGCTGGGGGGTGTGTGTGTGTGTGTGTGTGTGTGTGTGGTTTTTTTAAAAAAAAAGGAAATCGGAGAGTACAGAGAGAGACGTAAAACTTTTTCCTCTTAAAGGCAAAGTTGTGCTCTCAGAGTTGAGTCCCCACGCCGAAGCTCTGGCCAGGGTTGCCATAACTTTGTCTGGTGTCCCACTTTTTTTTTTTTTTTTTTAAACCTCTCCCTTGCTTTCTCCATTTGGGCTCTGTGTGACGTTGTTGTTGTTGTTAATGTCTGCATGAATGGGGATGTGGAGAGACTTCCTAATAGTTCTGGAGAGGAAAGTGTGGGGGTGATGATGGGGTAGGTGTGTGTGTGTGTGTGGGGGGGGAAAGATGTGTGTGTGTGTGGAATGTGTGGCTTGTTTAAAAGCTCCAGGGTGCAGGAAGGTGGCCCAGTGGTGTTTGGTGGGCTGTACAAACTCACTCTCTCTCTCTCTGAGTTTCTCTGCCTGTGATCACTGGGCATGGGAAGTGGACCCAAGGAAAGTGGACCCTGGCAATCAGAACTGATTCTCCAGAAAGACCCACAAACTTGCAGGACTCCAACAGCATTGTGGGCTATTTTTCAGTGTAGAATTGTTTTGTGACTTGAGCAGCTCATTAAGTAGCACCTTGGTTTGACATTTTGGTATGTTTTATTTATTTTTCTTTATTACATATAACATGAATTTTAATGTTCCAGGACTCTCATACACTATTTTGGAAGGAATAGAGTGGCCCATTAACTTAAAAAGAATCAGACATTCTCCATCCACAAATGTCACATCTCCAAAGTGCATTGAAGGCATGGTGCACTGAAAAATGTGGGGATAAACCATGCGTTAAAGTGAAGACTTCTCTTAATTCCATCCCCTTCTCCCTTCGCAAATGCAAATACACTGTCTGATAGGAGAATGAAATGATAAATGCAAGGGGACAAAGCAGAGAGGGTGTGGGAGGAAAATACTTACTTTTAATATGACGACTGTAAGCTCTTTGGGGCATGGACTCTGAACTATCTTTGCAGTTCATACAGCACAGCACATTGTAGATGCTACTTGAAACAAAAATGTTAATAACAACTTGGTTTTCATTTCATTTAGTAAAAGTATAAAGAGCAATCAAGCCCTTTGCCATTTTAGCTGTCTTCTTCAACTGCGTAGAAACCTATGAGTCTTGGTGGCATCATGTTACTTTGCTGTTGGTTTTAGGAAAAGTTGATCATTTAGAAAAGACTGCCAGAGTTAAAAATGCAAGGGGCAGCAAAGGAAAGTTAGTGGTAAGAGCCAGTTCCTGACGTGGACAAAATGAGAATAAAAGTTACAGTCGTCTTTCTGAGCTGCAGTCAGTGTTTTCCTCATGTTCACCAATACGTGCGTTGGGTTAGAGAGCTCTCTCAGATATTCCACCAGAGTGACATTTAAAAAAACCCAAAACAACAAACAAACTCCAAAAGAGTGAGGATTTTTTTGAAGTACTGTAGCTCTATGAGTAAATACAGGGCTTGTTTGAGAACATCAACTATTTCCTGTAAATTGTGATGCTGACAAGACTGTCTGGAAATGATATCAACACTTTGAAAGATTGTTTTTAACTACTGAGTGAAAGATTGTTAATAACATAATTAATCCAAACAAGAGAACACGTCTTCCTTTAAAAAAAAAAAAGCAAAAAAAAGCAGACAAGACTTATTTTTATTTTTAAAAGATAAAGATACATATACGTAATTTTTGATAAGCTATAGATCATTCAGTAAGCCACATATAATCACCGATGTTGTACTGCATTAGAGTACCAGTATCTTACAACTAACCTCTAAAACATAGGACAACAAGATTCTGCCTTAAATTTACATGATTGAGGAAATTCAGATATGAGAAGAACATTTGGTTCATAATCCATCCTGTTGTGCCTGAAAATCAGAGTTTATATGGCATAAAATAATTTCACTCTGTTTGAAACTACTTGTGTATAGGGACGCACAACGAAGTGTGCGCAGGACAAAGTTTCATCGGCTTTAAGTTTTCATTTTTTGCTTAGGATGCTCTCACTCAGACTTTGCATATTATCTGGAGATTTTGTATGCGCGTGTGTAGTTTAAATTTTATTTTATTAACATTACAATAAAGTAAAAAAATAAACCGTCATTGACAAGCTCTGATATCCGAGGCTTCTTGAATCTTGGTAATGTATGTACAATTAAGCCAAGATTTCCTTTTTTTTTTTTTTAATAATGTATTCATAGTATAAACTATTCGATGGCTTTTTTAGAGCCTTTTTGAGCTAACCTACGTGTTTACCATCAACAGAGCACATTCTATATGATTACATGAATCCTTGTAGAAAGGATTTTTTTTCTGATACATTTTATGTATCATTCTTAATAAACTTTCATAGCATGCCCTCTACCATGTGTGCTCTGAGTGTGTGTGAAGAATAATATATTTATATATTATAATTCTATACTTATACTTATAATTCTATACTTCTATAGTACTTTATGGGGCAATTATTTTGAAGGAAAAAAGAAAACTTTTTTTAAGTTACAGGAGTGTGAAAAAGTTTTTTTTTTAAAATAGCGAACACTTTTTAAAAAAACGTAAATTTTAATTACAAACATAGGTTAAGTATTTTTAAAAATTGCTCTTTATCTGACTTTTGTTCTGAAGTTTGATGGTGTGCATAGAATATCTGTCTAACTTATAAGACTCCTGACGATATTTTAATATAATAATTTAAATGGAAATATGATCAGATCTTAATTGTAGCCACAATGGCAGTATCTCGCTAATAAAGGTTTGTGAGTAGCACCAACTATAATATTGTGAGAAAGTTTATGGTTAAATATTTTTGAACAAGACAGGTTGGGAATCTAAGTCCTTTTTGTTAGCAGAAAGTAAAATGGAAGTAAATTGCATTTTTAATACTGTTTCAAACAAACTACCACCTTGTAATAAAAGTATTGGCCCCGAACAGAAATATATTCCGATGAAGATATTCTACTGGTGTGTAAAATGAAGCCATTCATTCAGTAAACTGACAACTTTCCAGTTGGTGTTTGCTCTTGCTTAATTTAGTTTCCTCAACACAACTCATGAGGTAGTCTGGATCTGTTTTTGGCAGTCTTGGCCACTACAAACTCTGGCATTTCTGTCAGAAATATTACACTTCACAAGTCAAAATGTAATTGATAAAACCAGGAAGGTACAACAGGCGTTAAGTAAAAGAGCAAACATTTCATAGGCTCGTCTTTTCGTTTTTGAGACTTTGTAAAGTTCTCAGGTAACAAGGAAATATTGATGATTAATACTAAAACCTGCATATTCTGCACCCCTCTGTTGTATAAATATCACTGCCTGTTGTCCTTTAGAGGCGTTAATTACTGCATATCTAGTCCAGGTCTTCCTATTTTTGTCTATCCTTAAGATATATAAACATGCCCTTTCCTATCCTCCTAAAGAAGGAGGAGAATGACTATTTTGTTGAGCAGTATCATGTCTTGGGACAGTAAGGTTATGATTTGACTTTTGATAGATAAACCTGCACCCAAAGAGAAGATTTTCTGATTATTGTAAGGATATGTTCAGTTTAGGTCAGTGTATGAAGAAAAAGACTTGACTCAAAAGACCTTTATAAGCACTGTTTTTTTACATTGTGTTTTTTCTAATTAAAAAACACGTATTGAGTGATATCAGATGACACAGAGGATTAAGGTAGAATTACACAATTATATGATAAAATGTTTACAAGAGCAGGACATGTAACAACCCTTTTCAGATTGTGTTTAGCATTAATTTGTTGATGTTGCTTTGCGCCTAATCATTAAAGGGGCCATCAGAATTGAACTACTAGCCAGTTGTATTATTGCCCAGAACATAAGAAATGACAGTTTTAAAAAATGCTATCGTGCACTAGCTTTTCAACCCTGCAGACCAAGGCTCAAATTAGACGTTGGGCAATGGTGGAATAAATACGTTGGTCTCAACTCGGTCCCTAGTGGACATTTTATCACATCACAGAACTGAACACCATTCCACATGACGTGTAGGCCATAGTTACAGGAGGCCCTGGTTTGGCATCTCAAGGGATGTGAAGACTGTCATTTAGGTGAACTGGCAGAGTTGTGTGCATGAAATTTTGTTTAATATCCGTCTTTACTTTACACATTTTCTGTGCCATCGATCTGGTGCCTTCAAAGTTCTCCTTAAAACATCATAACATCACTGATGGAAAAGACCTATCAAATTGAATAGAAAATGCTAATCTTTCTATCAGTTTTTTAATCATTATCCTTTAGAGTTTAGTAGGGAATTATATCCCTGCTGTAGAACTCTATAGGATGATTAAGAAACCTGTAGAAAAAAATATTCTTTTTAAATTCTGTAGCTTTGAAAAATAATATTGATAGGACATTTCTGTCTAGATCTCCCCGGGCACCATCCCATTAAGTTCTGTAGAACTTTTCCATGCTCAGGTTGGAGGAGTAGAAAAATTAAATCGAAATGATCTGTGCCTAAGTTTTGAATAATCATGCTTAGCCTTCTTAAAAGTCATTTTCTGATTCCTAAACTGCTGTTGATGTAAACCTGATTTATTGTAAGTATATTTTTTTCAAAGCTCAGATCAATCGTTTTTCTCCTAAAGTTATTTAATAAAAAATATTTATTTTTCAAAATGTTACTAGCCCTTTAAAAACCTGCAATAAATGCTTTACAAGTGGCTAGACACCTTCCCTGGTGGTTTAATTTATACAAGCAGGAAACTTTCTCTCCTTCTCTTTCTCTCTCTCTCTTGTTTTCTTTAAACCAACTGACGTAATGCCAAACTTTGCTTTAAAAGAACAGACAGAAGTAATTGGTAGCTTTTAACTTTTAATAATGTTCTGGATTGGTTTTAGTGGCCAAACTGACATTTTTTTTCAAATTCAAGTAAAAACGGGCTTGTGGCCTGAGGAAGAAAGGCCCTGTTGATGCAGTTATTTTTATTCTTGTTTTTCAATCTGTTATTAAAAATCTTTCCTGCTGAGCTCTGCTGGATTTCTCCAATTGCTCTTTGTGATGGCTGGTGCATTTCAGGTTACGGTAACTTAAACTGTTTTCTTAAATTTTTCCCCCTTTTCCCATGGGCATTTTGAGATGCATTATCCTTTTCTTTTCTTTTTCTTTTGGAGAAGCGATTTGTTTTGGTTTAGATGGGATTAATAAGCTAAACGCATCTGTGGTGACAGATCAGTGAATATTTATTTTAATAATGTAAAGGAACATTTTACACCTGCTAGCGAAGGTCAGATTGGCATGATAACAATTGCCCATTGCAGAAGGGAAGAGAGTATAGTATCTCACTTAGCATTCCCCCCTACCCATTTTAAAACCATAATGAAATTTTTTAAATATGTGTTTTTGTAATCATCTCTAGTAACCTGTAACTATTTACTTAAAGCTTCATGCCTTACAAATATAAAAGATAACGAGGAAAAAATGGTTTTACTAGCTATAGGTCTCTTTTTTTAATACCCTGTAAGGGATTACGGATATTTTACAGTTTTCTGACATTTCCTTTATTACCTTTCCACCTCCTGCTGGGCTTTTGCACACAAGCAGAACTTTCTACGGTAAAGGACTTAGTTAGACAACAGACTCCTTGGTGAAGTTGACGTCAGTGCGACTTCATAAATTGGCAAGTAGGTGAATCTTTCAAAGACCAAGTCAGTTTGTGCCAGTTTTTCCTTCCTTTAGGGGAGACACTCCACCCAGCAGCAGGGTACCCCACCCAATGTGGCGAGCTATAATTCAGTGGCAACACTTTAAATGTCTATTCTCCCTGGGGTTTAAACCCCAGACTTTCTTGTCTCAATCTTAATATTTAATCTAAAATTCAATCTGTTATAGTAGGTTTACATCTTCGTAAGCACATTTTGGGTCTGATCCTGCAGTTCTCACTCATGAAAAACACATGTAGACGTCCGTGGGACTTTCGCCTCAGTAAGGGCTGCAAGATTGGCTTTTCTGTTTGTGTCATTGATTACTGCACATTTTATGGAATTTGAGATGAAATCAGATGATTTTACATTCTTTTTCATTATTGGAAATCTTACAAATTCAAGAAGTTCTAGCATTGTAAAATAGATTCTGTCCAGTAAGTGAAATTTACTTATGGAGAGTATTGGTTTTTCAGATAGTATTTTGTCAAATTAAAATCTGAATTTCAAACTGATCCTTAAATAAGAGAGTGTTACTTTTTTCTAATTGCTTATCATTTTTTTTTACCTCAGTGGTAAATGAAAAACACTCCAGTCTGTATCTTTGTGCCTGCATTATTTAGATAGGAAAGAAAACTACTAAGGAAAACTTTAGTTCCATGACATTTGTTTCTTAATGTCAGCCTGTAGTTTTAGTATATGTTGGTTTATTTTGAAATTTCAAGCATCATTACAAGTTTGTAGGGTTTTTTTGTCCCCTTATGTTTAGTGAGGCTGCAATTAGTCTCTTTCAAAGTAGGGGAAAACTAAATTATGGTAAAAGTATTGCTTGTTTTTAAAAAAGGATTTTAGTATGGTGAGTTCGTATCTCAATTTTTTTTTATTGCTGTTATTTTTGGTTTACTAGTGTAGCTGAAAAGAATCTATGGAAGATGATGCAAAAACTCATCAATTATGCTTATGTTCCCCTACAAGATTTACTTGAATGATATGCTTCAGTTTTGCCTCAAACCATTTTAAACCACCTCTGGTCCAAGAATCTACCAGTTCTGGTTTCCTCGGAGATTAAGTATGACAGTTTCTATTATATAATGAACAGCAGTATTGTTTGAACAGAGGTAACATATTTTTGGTTTGTGTACTTTTTTTTGGCAGTTGGCACCAGCGTAGCTCTAAAATGAGAGGTGATCTAACAGTGTAAATATCTGAATATGTTTGAAACATACAGTATAGATGTAATGTATGTGTTTAAATCATTGGATCTATCCATCTATATTATATATAATGTATGTGTGTGTATATATACAAAGCCCAAAATAGTGTGCTCTGCTATCTGTAGCTTTCAAATGTGTATCCTTTGGGTATTCCCGACCTACTTTACAAAGTCTGAAACGCATATTTAAACTTGGAAATGAAAATGTACTGCTTGGCTGCTACAAAATTTTCTTTTACAAACAATTAATTTAAATAAAAAAAAGTGCACCCCTCACCCCCCCCACACCTTGCAAACCGCTCTTTGAAGTGTCAATATCTTTGCCAGCATTATTTTTAAAATAATACGTTTAATTGATCTTGTGAAGAAACATTGAATTAGTCGTTGGTGTTTAAATACTATTTTAAAATGCTGTGCACAGACACTGTTTTACATTTTTTTTAAGTTGTGTTTGTAAGACTGAAGCAATTTTCCTTAGATAGAATATTCCCAATATCACCAAAATATGCTGCTGTTTAAAATGCTTATAATAATGATATTGAAGCATATCTCACAGAACACCATAATTTGGTATCTGCATAAATCCATAAGGCAGAGATAGATTGTTGAAGATCTTCCACAAGCGTATATGAAGATGAAAAGTTGCTTCATTAATTCAGTTAATAAAAAAGATATTTTTCCTTTTCAGCTTTTTAATCTGCATCTCTTAAAGTAGTTTGTTTTTTCCATTTATTTTCTCATTTTGAGGTTTAATTAAATACACCAATCGGACATTCTCTGGCTACAGTAACATAATTTAGAAACAAATGCATAACATGCTGACCATTGTTAGATTTAAAGAGACTTTTGTGCTCCTACCCCCTACCAAATACATAAATAAAATACACCAAATGTTACCTGTCCCAACCTCCTCAGGCAAAAGCCTGTGGAAATAGATTAGCTTTACCCTTTGAAGGGCAACCATCTCTGACCTGAACAGGATCTCTTTGTAAGATCAAAAGTTTGTCTCTCTCACCTACAGAAGTTGGTCCAACAAAAGATATTACCTCTCCCACCTTGTCTCTTAATCTCCTGGGACCAACATGGCTACAACAACATTGCATAGTCTTAGGCTCTCTTAGATAAATGGGAGAAGTGAATTCCAGAGCTGAAGGTCCTCCATTCAGTACATCTTGCCACCAAATTCTAGAAGTTCAGATCTTTGGGCGTTAGTAGAAGCACCACATAAAATTTCAGAGGTCACAGTGGTGCATAAGAAAAGAAGCAGTCTCTTAGGTATCCAAGATCTAAATCATATACCATATGCACAGTAGTTTTCCTATGGAGTCCTACATAGAGTCAAAATTCATGCCATCTAATTAGTCGCTTTTCACTTTTTACTGATATGGAGTTTATATCATTTGTGTTTGTATATTGTATGTGTCATGAAGCAGTTTAACATAATGGATTAATTTAATCCCATAGATGATGGTTGAGCATACTGTAGGATCCTAAGTAATTTTGTAGCATTAAGATCACATTTCCTGCCATGAGGAAAAAATGTTAGATGAAAGGTATCAACAATATATGTCTGAGTCATGCAATGTACTGAACCTTGTTACAAACAAACACCCAACTCCTACACATCCAGAAATTTGGTGTGTGCACCCGTATCTTTTTGTGCATGCTTGTATCTGTGTGCATCTGTGTATAATCAGTGAGATATAGAATATTTTTTCTCCAGATTAAGCTAGCAGCCAAACTATACTGAGAACAAAAAGTTCTAGTATCAGTTGAGAGTGCTGACTGTGATGGCCCTTATCTTTTTTGTGCAAAGAACAGTTCAGAAATCTCTTAGAAAAATAAAATGTAAGGTAAGGCTCAGTGATGATCCAGTGTGCAATATAGTATGCTTTATTTATGTCCAGTCGGAAATGATCATGTACTATCCATTTTTATCTAGGAGGTTTATCACTCTGAGGTATGCTCTCTCTTTCACCCCTTGCTGTCTCTGTTACCATGAGTCTCCATTTCCGTCTCTGTCTCTCGTATTAGTGTCTCTCTGTCCTATCTGTATAAACACACAACACATACATTCTAAAAATATGTGTACATTAAAATCAGTCTGTGTTGCATAATTTTTACAAAACACCAGTGTTTGTATTGTTCTTTCTGAGCCTTTAATAAGTTTACAGTATTGAATGTGACTTAAGGAGCATTCTGACTCTGATTCTGACACAGAGACTAATAAGGAAAAAGTAGAACATGTTGAAAGCCAACTTTTACTTGTGGTTAGTTTTGTGATGTCATCAAATGCAGGGTATTATGCGCTCTGGAAAAGTTTAGAAATCTAGGCAAGAGTCCATTTTGCATCATTGCTGTTAAGTTGTTTACAGCACCAACTCTGCTAATGAGAAAGCGAAAAGGGTAATGATTTTGGTGTTTGTTTTGGTTTGACTTTCTCAATGTAAATGAATGATTTCATAAGAGTGAGTATAACCTGTTCTGGTCAGAAAACTGCAGGGGTTTAACTGGTGCAAAGGATAAAACGAATTCTTTCATGATGGGCCTGCTCCCGCTCCCATAGAAACCAGTGGGAAAACTTATGTTGATTTCAGTGATGACTGAATCTGACCCTCTAAGCAAGGCATTACATTAATTAAATTAGAGTTTGTGAACACCACCACTTAGGGCTGAATCTTGCAAATTCTTGCTGTTTATTACAAAGCTTACTATTGTAAGTAGTCTCATTGATATCACTAAATGCTACGGTGCAAGGCCCCATCCTGCATTTTGGCTTGTCTGCACACAGCAGTCCTCCAGGAGATCATAATTAAAGATTGGTCCTTAGTGTTGGCAGAATTGGGCCTATTGTCTTTAAAGAGACACTGTTAACTTTAAACCTAAATCAGTGTCAAAATTGGGTTGATAAAAAAGTAATTTTTGCATACTACACCTGCTGCTGAGCCTTCCTGCTAATTGTTGTGGTCTCTAAATCACATTTTATTTTATTTTATTTCTCCGACTGCTCTTTGAAAAGTTCATACAAGCAACAGTGGAAAGTGACTAAAGCCCTGACCCTGGAATTGGATCCATGTGAGCAGACCCTAATTCCCTCACAGAGTCCCATTGAATCCTGCTTGCATCCAATTTGTATGACGGGTCAGGAGAAAAGGTGACAGACTGTACACAAAATATGTATTTGATATTAATATAACCAAACTGAAAAAAATTACAGAACAATCTATATTCTCTAATCTCTGAAATTTGTAGCAATTGTCAGTATTTGTAACAATAGCAGAAAAACAAAATCAGACCAAAATATGATTTTTTTTTTAAGTTGACATTGCTCCTTTTGAAGTGCATATTTTTATTGTTGTGCATAATATCCTGGAAATAAGTGGGTTTTTTGTTTTGTTTGTTTATTGTAATAGATTAGCATTTTCATGTTCTTGACTATAGCACTAGGTAGCGCTACTAAATTAACTTTCATGCTTTTGTGCTTTTGCGGTTTCTCTAAAATGTCTTGGAGATCCAGCAAAGAGAGCAGGTTGATAGTGGAAATTTGTTCTTTTTTTGGATTATATCAAAAAGAGTTTTTACAACTCAGTGAACATGAGTACATTCTGGAAAATATTTCTCACAAATGGCAGGTCCCAGGCGGTAGCAGTTAGATAGATAATCTAGTTATGAAGTATAGAATTTGAACTCAAAATATTGTTTTCTGTGATTTTTAAAACCAATGGAAAGTAAGATTTATTAGACCTTAAGTGTCCCGGTGCTACAGATTCATTTGGTGTTCATGGCAATGTCATATGAACTTTCATAAGAGATTCATTGTAATACTGCATTAGCTAAGGGGCAGTTAAAATGAATTGTTCAGTACTTTAAATTTCCTGTTTAGTTTTCTAGCACTCTTTAGCAATTTCTCAGAGTTTTATGTCTGAAAACAATAGTAACTTGTGTATGTGAATATCTTGATTAACCAAAACAACCTGTTGGCTGACCTGAACTATATAGTACTTTGAAATTTACCTCTAAATGTAATTTAAACTACTGGCATTTTTTAAAAAAATTGTGTTTCAGAAATCTAGTATAACAGCAGTTGCTTGTCAGTGGAGAAAGAACTTAAAAAATAAAGTCAAAAGAGTAAGAAAGTAGCAGCTGTGGAATTTATTTTAGTGGGTGAAAGGAGACTCATGGTTAAATAAGCTTTTTACCTTCTTGGATTTTTAGAATTTATTGCCAAAAAGACATACATCTGAATAGAAAGAGAACTAGGATATAGTAAAATCCATTATGACATAAAGAACCGTTACAGCATACCTTTTTATTTATTTATTTTTTCTCTCCAGCAAACTGTGACTTCCTTTGTCATGTCATAAGGAATTTCAGATGAAACCTTACCGGAGTGAACTGCCATAAAAATTGCACTCGTCAGCTATAGCTCTGTGCAGCACACTACAGTACATAATAGTTTTCAGTATGCTACTGTGCTGCTTTCATTCAGGAATAGAACTGGAGTGACTTTCTTGTGCGTGAAAATAACTGGTTTTCCTTTGAAAATCCACAACCCTAAAGAAAAATGAGAGAAGAGATCTGATATATAAGCTGAGATTATGGATGTCATAATGCCATTTATTATAGGATACTATAGAAAAAATTACATTGGGACCAAAGTTCCTATGGATTACCATGCAATGTTTATTACTATTTTCCTGAGTTTTCCCTAGTTAGGATCTAATCTTTCAGTGTTTGGAGTTAAGAATTTCCCCATTCAGAGAGGAAAACCCTGCCAACTACAGGGTTTCACTACCAATTTTCTTTTTTCTAACATTTCACAGAATGTGGAGTATGCTTTTGGGGGAGGGGGGGGGCGGGACAGGGAGTGGTGGGAAGAGGGGACAGAGGGGCATATTTCAGTAGTGTAAGTAATATTTCCTGATTATTGTTTGCTATCAAGGAGACTACTGCAATTCTGTTTCTGTAAAGAAACTCATAAGTAGTCAATGGGATGAAATAAAGTTGTGTGTAATTCTGAGCAGACTGTAAGCTTTTGCTTATAGTCCTGGCAAAAAGTTAACCCATTTTTAGTTACCCAGTGCTATAAGCAAACTCCATAATGCGATTTTACCACCGACGCATTTGACCATGAATAGTGCTTGAAATTCTTATTGTTACTTTATTCCAATGGAAAATACGTTTAAATAGGCTCCTGACATTTCCAAAGCTTGTCCTGAAATGGGAAAAGGATACAATTGGATAAACTGTTAGTCCTCTGAATTCTTAGATTTTTTTGATTTTTTTTAACCTGTCATATTTTCATCAATTGCTATGCTTTGCTTAAAACTATGCTTTCTACAATGACGGTGAAGTCCAAATCTTTACATTTTTTAATTGGTCAAAACTCCCATTTGCTTCACTGGGAGTTTTTCCCAAGCAAGAATTGCCGATTTTTTTCTCCATATGGGTAGTAAACTCTTTCAGTCCCATAGCTGTCATTGATGATCCACTGTACTAAGATCTTTGTTTCTTGGGAAGACACTGTATAATTTTCAGTTTGCTATTGCAAGTTTTAGTGATGAACATGAAATATCATGTTAGAGCTGGAAGTGAAGAGGGGTAATTCTTTAACATCTAATCTAAAAATTAGGAAAAATTAGGTATGAAAAACCTCAGCATGGCTTCCTTAGTAAATCTTTGGTTATCATCTTTGCATGATGGAATACACATGTAGAAAAAACACAGAAGTTAATGTTTATTTTTGGGATGCTTTATCGTCAGGCAAAGAGAAATGACAGTTTCATGGTTAAGTGCCTAAAGTTGTTTTTGGCTTTACAGTTGTTGAATTAATCACTGCAAAGTTAACTAGTGTTTGTACGTTTTAAGAATTTCTTTTCTTTGTAAAGGAAGGAAGATATTTCATTATACCTGGCTGAGTAGCCTAGTTCTTGCATTAATTGTTAGCAGCATGCTCTTCGACTTTTACTTTCTTGAGTTATCCCAGGCATTATTCTTTAATTGCAGTGTGCAATCGTTGATTGATTGATTTTATGGATTTCACAGCCATTTGGTAGATTTGGCAGATGCATTCTAAAATGCTGTTTTGTTCTGTTTGTTTGTTTTTTTGTTTCTTTTAATTGTCATAGAAAACATTGGGCCCTTAAATATGTGTTTATGGACTAACTATTTCTATTTCTGACACATTTTCAGAATGGCTTCTTGAAGTGGTACTAAATCAGAATTTAGTGAGTCCAGTGTTTTTTGTTTTGTTTTTCACTAAATGTTAGAGATGTCCAAAACAACACCGAATGTGTGCAAAAGCTTCTCCTTTGCAGCACACCATGCAATCTGATATGGAGGAATTACAGGCCACTCAGTTCTTGCTTTTAAAAACAAACAAACAAACAAACAAAAAAGGCAAAAAACAAAACAAAAAATGCTCAACTTTTTCTCCTGCCACAGTTCCATAGAACTTTGCTATGGAAAATATGAAACGAAAACCTCCGTGGGAAGGACTGTAATTTTTTTTAAACAATTATTCTTATTATAATTTCACAAAACTTTTTAAAGCAACAAATTATATAGAATCGAGTGGTTCTTAGGATGATAGTTTAACAAATTTAACGTGAAAAAAATATTTTATAAAATACTGTTACTTTTTAAAAAGCATTGAAATTGATAATCCCAGCACAATTAAACTGTAATGTAAAGTAGAGTAACATTTTTATATTATGTTTTATATTATGAGGAGTTTTGTCTAAGGGTTCAGATTAGTTTTAATTAGAATGTTCAGGCTATTTTACATTTTTTAAATTTGTGCTTTTTAGCCTATTGATTTATTCTCTTTTTATGCCAGATGGCTCGTTTCAACTCATAAGTTCAGTTATTAATGTGGGTACTTTTTACAATAAAGAAAAAATTGCTAAACACCATCTGAGATTCAGTATATATGGCAAAAGTTACAATTCTGTGCATTGTTTGGAAGAGTCACTAGGGATGTAATTTATCATTGGGTGCATATACATTGCATACGGAAATCATGATTGCTCTATAATTAACCATGTATGCTATTTACTAACTTAAACCCACTTTGGGCACTATATGAAAAATATTGAAAATACACTTTTGAGAAGTGTTTTTGGTCACATATCAACATACAAGTTTCCCGCTATGCTCTCTTAAGCAAATCCACTTGTCTGTATTCCATAACTTACTCAGTATATTACACTTATTGTTTCACTGTAATTTGTATCCATAAGAATGCATATTGCAAACCTAAATTTCAGGGTCATATTCACATGGCATCCAGCAATACGTCATCATACAATCTTTTACAAATGTGGACAGTCCTTTAAATTCCTTTTCCCCCAATGAGCAAGATGAGCTGGGTGTCATTTTCAAGTTCAGTCTTAACATCCCAGTGGAGAGACAGGAAAGGTGGGATTTAAATCAGCTGGGGGCTTTCCCCTTTCCTGAAGGGGAATTTGGTGGCAAACTCAACCCATCTTGGGAACATAGTAACCCATCATTTCCAGGAGAGGTCCGACAATGTCAAAGTTATGGTAACAGGTTCTTTAATTCTCATCCCCCACAGTAACAAGGCTGTCCGACCTGAGCTCAAGGATGCGACATGGGCGGGCATCGCCACATATGCTGTGTAATCTTCTCTTGTGTTTGCGCACACGCACATTCGTGGTAGCACATTTCTAAATATGGGTTGCTGAATGCCCACTTTAGTTGAGGTTCAGTTTCTGGTTCGGGAACCTGGAGCACTTTCAAATGTGTGGTCTAAATCCACCGCTGCCGCTAGAGCCCTCTCCAGCAAAAAGTGGCTTCTGTGGCTGCTGGCCCACAGAAACCTTGTGAGTTTCCTTGGCTACATAATTATGGAGGCAGCTCCCAGTTCGAAGGGGTACACGTCCCTTGGTAATGCTGATTTAGGTATTATACAACCCCCAATGGACATTCATAGAATCTGCCAATCCCAGCTACTATCTCTTTAGAAGATCCTGCCAGTAGCTGGACTCTTGGGCGGCGGGGTATAAGTTCAGTCTCTGTCCTGTAGGTAAACACAAGGATCTGGTCTCCTTCTCAGCAGCAGCTTATGGAGGTGAATAGCTTCTCCATGCCTAGAGCTGTAGGAAGTCCTGCAGGCTGTACAGCTTCATGGGGAGAAGTCTGGGTCTGGAACAGAGAACGGCAAAGTGCACCCTTGGAGTGGTAGGGAGGTCCTCTTAGAGAACTTTCCTTTTTCCTCCTGCTCCTCACAAACAGACCTCAAGCAGCTCCACAATTCCCAGACATGGGAAGCTGAAAGGCTTTTTTTGTTTGTTTTTGTTTAAATCCTTCTGAATCAGCCAAATTTGCACACGGTTCCGCCAGTACCTATGGTCTTTCAGGGCTTGCTTGGTCTAGAAGGCGGAAAAGACTTCCCATTGGATCAAGCTCTTAATGAGCAAGAAAGATTTCGGATCCTTGGGTTTTTTTAAGTGATTTAAACATGTCATAACTATCTTTTACATGAACTACTCAGACTTTGTACTACCGCATTAGAAAATGGGTGGTCATCAGTTTAAAAATCTTCTTTATTCATAGTGCATCTGTATTTAAAATTATATTCATTTGTTTTGAACAAAAATGGGGTTGGGTTTTATTAAAAATAAAAATATCAAAATGAATAATTTGTATTACATGCAGTGTTCCTTCAGGGTTGTTGAAGTTGAACCAGTCTGGTTCCCTTCTGAAACGCAGATGTTTCTGTGCCTCTTCAGTAGCTCTTTTCTTGTCCACCTTTCCCCCCCTCAATATGTCTAAGAGCACAGAATGATTTCATGTAAATATTCTGAAAGAAAACACCTCCAAACGTGCACAGTGAGGGCAGGTAGCTGGGTTTTCACTAGATCATTCCTACCAGGGCTGTTTTGTTTTTCACTTACCAGACAGCACTTCCTCCTGATGAAGAACTACCCCTCCCATCCTCTTAGGCCTGGTCTACACTAACCCCCCAAGTCGAAGTAAGGTACGCAACTTCAGCTACGTGAATAACGTAGCTGAAGTCGACATACCTTACTTCGAACTTACCGCGGTTCAGACGCGGTCCACACGGGGCAGGCAGGCTCCCCCGTCGACTCCGCGGTATTCCTCTCGTTGAGATGGAGTACCGCAGTCGACGGCGAGCACTTCCTGGTTCGATTTATCGCGTCCAGACCAGACGCGATAAATCGAACCAGGAAGTTCGATTTCCAGCCGCCGAACTAGCGGCTAAGTATAGACCAGCCCTTAGAATAATAATAATAATGTCTTGCAATTCTATTCTGCCTTTTATCCAAGGATCTCAAAGCACTTGACAAACATTAATTGTCGCTCACAAAGCAAGGTTGAAGTATGATTATACCCATTGCATAGATGTGTAAATGGAGGCAACGAGAGGCTAAATGGTTTTTGTAGGGTGGTCACACAGTGAGCCAGTGGCAAAGTTGGGACTAAACTCTGGATTCCTGACTCCCGGTTCCCTACTGCAAACAGCAGACAAATTTCCTCCCACACTAGGTGTTTCAACTTTCTTCACACTTTGCTTCCTTTCCTGTAGCACTGCATGGCAAACACTCTGCAGGGGTTTATGGGCTGTTCTTGCTGTTTGAGTAGAAGCGGGTGTTAGTAATATTCCTTTGGATATTGAGGTCAGGGGTTTGGAGCAGTCTCAGCACCACTGCCCACATACATCCCCCCCAACCCCTCGCCACACAGACAGCTTCCAGTGACTCCTCTCAGAGAATCATTGCTCTAGCAGAAGTGCTCCAGCTTTCACAAACCAGCCTTCTCTCATTGTGGCCAAGAGATCAAAACTCACTCTGTGCTCACTGGTGCTGCTCTGTGTTTGCCATAAGGTGCAGTGCTGGCATCCCTGCTGAGCTCTTTCGTTCTATATTGAAATCATAGCTTTACAACGCTCCCAAGCCCTGAAGGCCTAGGCAGTGAGAGAGCTCATTTAGACCTTACACTTAGAGTTTGTACCCCGTCTTTGGGGCCCAGCTAGGCCCCTGGATCAGCCCTAAAATGGTTCCCTTTGTGGATATTAAAGTGATATATCGCTGCTCCCTAGGTGATAGAAAGCATTCTACTTTCGGCATTGTGCCGCACAACAATGCACTCACTGAATAACTCCCCAGCATGGTACATGTTCTGTCTTGTATTTAATTATCTTGTAATTATCAAAACAGTAATGAAGTTAGTAAGCATAAGAATAGTGTATAGATCAATAAGAACTACTGAAAAAAATTCAGAGACTGCAGACGCTGACAAACATGTTATCAACACAGTTGTTTCATCTGTGTATTTTTGTCCCTTTTAGGTCTGGAAAGTTTATTTAAAACAAACATTTAAAAAATGTCACTGGAAAAAAGTGACCTTCAGGTTCTATTATATGTTAATAATAAATAATTAGTCCCATTCATGAGTGGTTTGCAAAGTGCTGCATAAACATTAATTTATTATTTGCATTATGGTAGCTGCCAGCGGCACCAGTCTGGAAGGGGCTATTATACCAATGAAATGAGAATTCCTACCCCAAAAAGCTAACAAGCAAAGGCCATGATCCTGCAATCAGGTCTGCAAGACCAGAACCCTACAGTGGGAGCTATCTGTACTTAGCACCTCTGAAAATCAGGCCACATGTTTAGGTGTCTAAATGTGGATTTACATGGCTAAGGTTTTGCCTCAGTAACCTGTTGAAGCTTTCACATTGAGTCAGTGGCAAGGGGAGGCGGGGGGAATAGAACACGAGAGTCCTGATCTACAGTCTACAGTTCTAACTGCTAGATGATGTGGTTACACATGACACAGCAAGAATAGAGGTTTAAATCTGTTCGCAGATGCAGGTCATGTTCTCAGGTTTTCTCTCTAATTTATGCAAAGTAACTGTTTACGTCATTACCCGTGTATAAATCACTTTCTTCACAAACAATACCATCAAGGTATGCACAACCAACATGTCTCTGGCTTGCACCTGTTGGACCATTAGAGCCTGAATTTATTTCAGGTGTAGGGAAGTTGTATCAATATGTGATGATGCAAATTTGTCTGTTGTCACAACTTTAAATGTGGAAGATGTCTCCTTGTGCTTCTTTGGTCTTACAGGATAAATATGCTAAAGCTGACCCTTATAACTCAATTCTGAAGTGCAATGAAAGGGGGGAAGGTGGATGAGAGGGAAAGGTTCAAGGCTACCAGAAAAAATGGGAAGAGCTTGCTTCTGTTTATCCTCTGGCTCTGCTCAGCACAAGCTACTCCTCTACATAAGCGTAATAGGATTTAGTAGCCCCTGTTATGGTTAATGAGAGTTAGGCACATGCGTTTAGTGAAGATGAGACTCGTAAGACAGCATATTAAACTCACCTCTTCTGTTTTAGCCATCAGCAATCCTACCTTTTATAACTTCTAAATAATACCTCAGAGGTGGCTGTATTTCAGTGGTGGGTGGAACTGAAAGCTATACATAGTCTTGCAAAGTACTTTGGTATTCTTCTGGATAAAGTGTGCTATATAAATGTATATCATAATGTATTATGATTTTGAGAGTTTGTGTTTTGCAGTACATAATATGTGTGCTCACAAAGATGAATAATGTCCCTGTATTTTAGAATGCTCATTAATGAGCTTGTTTTTACTGCTGTGAGTCATGTTTTTAATATCTGCTTTATACAAATTTGTTAGACCCTATAAAGACAATCAAAGCCCTTTTTATTTGATAGCATGTAAAGCATGTATAGCATGTAAAGCTTCCCTGTTTTATAAATACATTTAGACCTTCTACGCAGAAATTCTTTACCACAAATATGTAAGGACACATACTTTTGGTTAAAAAGTGAGTGGGGAGATATATAGCACTGAAACTCAATAGTATTGGTAGCTCCAAAAAGCCTGCAGTATATCCTCCCTTTGCTCAGAGCTACTGTCCCTGAGTAATGATTGTTTAATAATAGTCTTAAAATAGCAGGGATTGAATATTTAGTCTCAATGAAAAATGTACTTGATCGGGAAGCCTGTAGAAGAGGTGGGTATTGCTAAAGATGCCAGCAGTTGCCATCTGGTCTGTGTATACTACTGAAACATCAGTTTTGCTGGTTGCTATATCTGGGCTATGTCCTTTAATGATGGGAAGAAAAACATAACTAACACTCATCATGTGGAAACCAAACTGAAAGAACTGGGGTATCCAGGGTTGGGGCCACGTTGGCAATTTGCTAGGAGCCTGAGGGCTGCAGGTAATTTGCACAAAAGGTTTGAAAACTGCTGCCATCTTGATCTTTAGTGTAGTGTCAGCTGGCCACGTCTCTAAGTCCCAGCATGCCTTGCTCCACTTTGATCCAGGTGGCTTTGATCTAGATGGAACATGTAATTAACAAGGGGCTGCACCTCTTCAATAAGAGAAGCGGATCAGCATTGTATGCAGTATTGCTGACCGCCGAAATGATGAGTTTGCCTGCAGAAAGAGGTTTTTTTGTTTTTGTTTTTTTAAATATTGTATTTTTTGGTCCGTCTTTTAATTATTTTTTTTAGCCCCCTCTGCCCACAATTAGTGTGAGTGACAATTAGTGCTGCCTACTCTTCCAAAGGTATAGAATGAGGTGATTTTAGCCCCACATCTGCCCATCCTCTCAACCTCCAAATCAAGCCTGTACCCCTGCTCCCTACATTGGTTCTGCCTCCACATCAGTTCTGTCCCCCCAGCCTCAACTCTGCTCCTCCTGCAGTGCATGGGGCTCTTCACCCCCCTCTTCCAGTCCTGTGGGGAGGAGGAAGAGGGGCAGGGTGGATTCCCCTTTTCCCTTTTTCAGGCTAGAGTGGGCAGCTCCAGGGGTTCTTATCTCCCTCTGCCCCTTCCAGGCCTGCCATTGCAGGGAGGGGGAGGGGAGAGAGGAGGAGCAGAAGAACCCTCCTTTTGCACACAGGAGGGGTGGGGAGAGCAGAACTGCCTTGAACTGCTGCGTTCTTTTTGCTCCCTCCTCCTTC
The DNA here is from genome assembly GCF_002925995.2 of Terrapene triunguis. Classification (NCBI taxonomy): domain Eukaryota; kingdom Metazoa; phylum Chordata; order Testudines; family Emydidae; genus Terrapene; species Terrapene triunguis. The sequence goes on along the minus strand of NW_020664409.1, from coordinate 88,762,019 downwards.
CTCTCCTGTTTCGGCTCCTGAGTGCAGAGAAAACCTCTGTCTCCTGCTGTTCCCCAGGAGGAAAGGAAGTGGGGAAGGCAGCCAGTCAGAAGAGGCTTGCCCCCTCAGGCAGGGCTGAAATTTGCCTGAGGGCTGGAGCTTGTGTCATTGCAAGACTCCTTCCAGCCCCAGCTGAAATACCTTGACTTGTGAAAAAAAAATCTCAGGGTTGGCAATACAAAGCTGTAGAGACCTGTGTCCCTTGGAAAGAATGGATGCCAAGCGTGGTAGTTTTTCTGTGCAAGCCAGGCATTGTCTGTGTCCTCTACATGCCATCTATGTCCAGTTCTAGGTGTTTCAGATCCTCTAAGTGTGAATGGCTTTTACTTTGCAGTATCTACCTCTCTGATAGTTACACGCTTTTAAAGACTAGATGTGCTGTTTTACACTAATGCCGTTCCAGGCCTGAGTTAAACATTCTTCAGTGGTGCGAAGAGACTGTCTCCTTTCCTCTGTTTATTGCTCTGTAGAGGCTTGGGTGAATCAGTGCCCTGCACAGAAACCCTTTTGTATTTTTTTAACCAGTTTAGTAATGAAAAAACAGCTTGTGCCTTTTCAATAGAGATAACTGTTATCTCTTATAAAAGTCTACATAAGTGTAAGTAATTGCCTGCACTTGGCTCTGTTACAGTGGAAAAGCTGTGATCAGCAAACTCATATTGTTCTGTGCATGTAAAGGGAAGTTATTGGATGATATGGGGACATGTTGGAGTTAATCCTTGTAGTTCTTTCTTTCCTATCTTATTTACTCTGCTTTGAAAGTCTTTTATAACTAACTGGTGTCTTGGGAGGGGAGGGAAATACCATTTTGGTATGTACATTTTAAAGACATTGAGCAAAGAAAGTTTTGCTTGGATTGGATTTAAGAAAAACAGATGTACTTGCTGTATATCAATCAGGCTTCTTTTGTTCAGCATTTAAGTTCCGAATCTGTTTCTGAGGCTGAGTTTGTTTTAGTGGGTTGGGTCAGTATAAACTAAAGCACAAAGTAAATTCCTTTTTTTATACCCCCCCCCAACCCATTAATGAAATATGAATAATTTCTCTTGTAACTAATTCAGCCGTAGCTACGGCCAAAGTGAACTGTGCCTTTAATAGAAGTTTGAGGAAAGTCGGTTCTTTCCCTTCCCCCCCTCCCCATTTGGCCCAGGGCTGAAAAGAATGCTCTGTGTGTATGTGTATAGAGACGAGAGTCACGAGTCACGTTTGCATTCACATGAACCTTGAAGCCTTCTGCAGCGCTGGTGTGTGCACTGCGACAGAGCTGTCGGTCTTATCACAGGAAGTGTTGCGGAAAACAGTTCTCTCTTTCTCTGCCCAGTTCCCAGAATGTGGTGATTAACGATTCTTCTCTCCTCGATCCGATCATTCAGATTGGTCTCTGATTGAAAAGAAACTACCAATCATTGCCACTTGATTTGTAGGCTCAGCACAATTTTTTCCCTCCTAAATTAAAAAACCCAAACAATGTAGATTTTGTCTTTTGAAGGGGTACGGTAGATTTTTTTTTTCTTAAGATACTGTATAGAGCAAAATTCTGCTGTCCATACTCAGAGGAACAGTCCCATTGAGGCAAGCAGGGCTTTTCCTATCATGGGCCACTTTATAAATCCTGAGACACCATTGGAGATCTGGAATAACTTTTATTTATTTCAGTTGATTTACTATGGATTTACAGTAGTCTAATGGTGGTGGGAGTCTGCCCGTTGATTGTAGATAGATTGAATATGAGATTCAGATATAAAGTGTAACTCTTTGTGATATAAAATAACAAGCTGGCCCATGTGCCATCTTGGGTGAGTAGCAATCATATATATCTCCAGAATAACAATATGAAACAAATAATTGACAAGAGGAAAAACATGGATGTATCAAACCAAAATTTAAGCAATTTTTTGTTTACACTTTAAAACCTCCTTTTCTGAGCTTTAAAGGTATTAGGACACTGTTTCAGAGTAGGTGAAAGTGAGGCTTTTAATGTCATCAAAAGTAATAAGAAAATGAACCAACTGAAGTGACTTGCAAATGATTTATTAAAACCAATGAACTGTGGTGTTATGTGCTGAATGCGCTGAATTGCAAGAGGGACCTCTAGCATATACATTAATTTAAACGTACCTTTGTTGGTTTAAGTCCACTAAGGCTGCAGCTGGTCAGATTCTGTTCCACTGTGATGCCCCAGTATGCATTACAACATTACAACTACCGTGAGACCTTGCTGGAGCATAGAGCCAACTGAGAGTGTCAAGTATATGGTGTGATTTTTAGTATATGACCTGGGCGAGATTAATGCAGGGGCTTTAGGGGCTGCAGCCCAGGGCCTTGGGCTAAGGGGGGGCCTTGCAAAAATAAATCCATAATTATATACAATTCAGTGGTCACCAACGTGTTGATCGCGATCGACTGGTCGATCCTGGAGCCTTTGCCAGTCGATCGCAATCTCCGGGCTGCTAACTGTGCAGCAGGGCTCAGGCAGGCTGCCTACATGCCATGGCCCCTCACCGCTCCCAGAAGCGGCTGGCTGCTGGCATGTCTCTGAGGCCCTTGGTGTGGGGGGGAGGTGGCTCCGTGCGCTGCCCCCGTCCCCAATGGGAGTTGCGGGGGCAGCGCTTGCAGGCGCAGGCACCGCACAGAGACACGCTGTCCCCCTCCTCCTGGGGGCGCACAGAGACATGTCAGCAGCCGGCTGCTTCCGGGAGCAGCACGGGGCTATGGCTGCGCTGTCGGCCGGGAGCCACCTCTGGTAAGCGCCTCCTGGCCGGAGCCTGTACCTCGCATCCCCTCCTGCACACCAAACCCCTGTCCCAGGTCAGAATTCTCTCCTGCATCAAACTCCCTCCCAGAGCCCACACCCCTCACCCTTTCCTGCACCGCAACACTCTGCTCCAGCCTGGAGTCCCCTCCTGCACCCAAACTCCCTCCCAGAAAGAAAGTAATCAGCTGTTCTAAGATAAGAAGTAGGCTATTTTGAATTAACTTAACTATATTCTACATGTTTGAAGACTGAAATGTAACCACAGAATAGCTTTATGTTAATTAAAAGGCAAGTTTAGTACAGCGTTAATAGCCTTGATGCCATAATTGTGATAATTTTGTTTTAAATTAGGAAAAAAAGACTTGTATACAGGGTCCGCACAAAATCTAATAGCCTTTGCCCACAGGAGAGTCAATCCGGCCCTGTATATGAAATAATATTAAAAATACTGTAAATCTCAAAGGTTGTTATGTAAAATATTTTTTTAAACTCCATTACTTTGCAGAAATATGACATACACTAAAACATTCACTTATGCGATTCTCTACCATCGTAGCACAAATAATCACAATCATCACTGACTAAATGAGTTTAAAATGGGCTATGCACTAGCCTCCCCTTCATTATTTGGAGCATTCAGCACAAAATCCTAACTTCACTTTAAAAAAACAACACATGAACTTTTTGTAAAGCTCGTTAAGCTCATTTGGTGAAAAGTGCTATAGAAATGCAAAGTACTATTATTTTCAGGTCATGTGAATTGTGTACTTTTAAATCTTCCATACTTCTCCCAATTTGGAGTGTGGTATTGAGACTATTTGATTGTATCTCCTTCCACCCGGCCTTTTCTAAATATTGAGCAGAATCCTAATCCTGAACTGCCAACTCTAAAAATTGTGCAGGGAGTTTATATAACGTGGACAAACATCCACTAGGAAAAAATGGGTCAGATCCTGGAGCTCTTCGTCACTTGAATAAGGGCTTCAGCAATCTGCTCCTATGTTTTGAGACTAACGTACTCTTTTTTTTCTTCTTTTTTTTTTTTAACTGCTTAGAAGGCACTACAAAAATCAGGTCAAATCTAGAAGTCCCATTGCAGTTAGTGAGAACTTTGCCTGAATAAAGTCCTCAGGATTAAATCCCTCAATAATTTTCTCCAATGCCAGAGGAGCTGTAAAACATGACCATATTAGAATAGTAGGGCTTTATGTCTACTTTTGTACAGCCTTAAATGTCTGTCTGAGATGTAGGCAAGTGGAGAATCAGGCACATAGAGAGAGAATAATAAGTAACCAACTGCAAAATACTTTTTAAAAAAGAAGTTGACACTGATGCATCCTTTTAAGGTAAAGACCAAAAAGAATCTTTTTAAGTTGACAGAAGGAGATGACTTACTGACGTTATCCAGGGCAAAAGAGATAAGCAAATAAAAATAGTATTCCATTTCTGTGTGATAGCTTGCATAGAGAACACATATAAAAATGTACAAAGCTAGTTACTGTGATAGTGGAGTTGATAAATCAAATGAGAATCTGACCATGGTAATTTCAGTGGGTTCCGGTGCCTGGATCTTTCTATCTGTAATAGGGACTAATATAAATTGGATCAAAATAGGCCAGAAGTAAATTTTATTCAGAGATAACTTATTGAACTTCCTGGTAAAGTGGTAGATATTAGCTGATTGTTAGAGATGTATGTAATTGTTAATAATGTTGTTCTTTGCAGCCAACAACTGTAGGCCACCAGAAAATAATTACTGATTTGTCCCAGTGCACTCAAGTGAGACTTTATTTTGGAGTAAAACAGACCAAAAATAGCATGCTCTCAGAATTAGGTTGCTAGATGTGTGTGTGTGTGTGTGGTGGTGGTGGTGGGGGGGGGGGGGGAAGGGACGGTGTCCCCAGTAGCTATGGGGCCAGTTTAGCACCCCATAGCTCTGGCTTCTGTACTGGTTTTGTTTGCACTTTTCATAGATTTTCAGGTTAGAAGGGACCATTCTTCTTCCTGCTGCCTAATACAGGCCACAGAATTTCACTTTTGCAGCCTAATGCAGAAGATAGGTGAGTTTACTAGTATGTCATATAGAAACCTATTTCAATCTAGCAGCATTTTAATGTCAAGAAAGGGACACACCTTCCATCCTTCCTTTTTGTCTTATTTATTGTAGTTTGCTTACAATAAATGAATTTTGTCTTTTTTGAGGTATACTTCCACTTTGTGAGTGGTAGAGATGCTGCTTCTAGTCAAATCTGTTTTGTCTCGTTTATTCCCCTTTCTTTTATTGTGTGTTGACCTCACCTCCTTCTGTCCTCTGATCTCCTCTTCCTCCTCCATTTTGTATCTTTTTATTTCCCCTTTGCTTCTCTTTATCTTCCCACACTCCGTTTATCAGTTTTCTTTCACATTCCCCCCATCTTTTCCTTCCATCTGCCTATTCCACCCATGCATGGACATGAAGAACTGTGAGGGGTTGGCTGGGAGCAGAGCCTTCTGCAATGAAGGGAATGCAGCATTTGGATTGAATGCTGTGTTCTATCATGCTTGCAGAAAAGAAGTGCTGCTTCTAGCTGAATGTCTTCCACATGGTGGTCGATTCAGCGGTTTTATGGGGTGAGTAGGAGATAATGATTAGGCTTGACTCAGCAATAGATTTTTTCAAGGTAGTGGGATCCTTTCATGATCTGCTTAGAACAGGGGTAGGCAACCTATGGCACGCGTGCCGAAGGCGGCACGCAAGCTGATTTTCAGTGGCACCCACACTGCCCGGGTCCTGGCCACCGGTCCGGGGGGCTCTGCATTTTGATTTAATTTTAAATTAAGCTAATTAAACATTTCTAAAACCTTATTTAATTTACATACAACAATAGTTTAGTTATATATTATAGACTTATAGAAAGAGACCTTCTAAAAACGTTAAAATTTATTACTGGCATGCGAAACCTTAAATTAGAGTGAATAAATGAAGACTTGGCACACCACTTCTGAAAGGCTGCCGACCCCTGGCTTAGAACTAGTACTAATCAGCCTCCGTGAGCCCTGATATAATTTCAACTCTGACTGAGACTACTTGAAAATTTACCAAGACAGACAGTGAGACCCTAGCTGGAATGAATACATGCTGAACAATGCTTTCTGGTAGGGTACAGAGCTTTGCCACCACTAGGTTCAAATCTAACATTTTCATATCTTATTGATGACAAGTTATTGCCACATGATGACTCTTGGACAGTCTTGATTCCATCAGATGTTCCCACAGTCCAATAACTGCGCTCTAGCTGGCTCCCAGTGATGACTTGGTTGGCCATCTCAGCAGAGAGGCCAAGTATTGTCAATAAGCTGTCTTTCAACCTTCAGAGTTATCCCTTGCGACCTGTTTTTTTTTTTTTTTTTAATTAATGGAGATATCCTATCTCCTAGAACTGGAAGGGACCTTGAAAGGTCATCAAGTCCAGCCCCCTGCCTTCACTAGCAGGACCAATTACTGATTTTGCCCCAGATCCCTAAGTAGTCCCCTCAAGGATTGAACTCACAACCCTGGGTTTAGCAGGCCAATGCTCAAACCACTGAGCTATCCCTCTTCCCCTACCTGTTCTGCGTGCAGGGGTCTTGAGTGTCAGTGTCTTTCACAAGTGCTAAAAAAGCAAACTGTCACCCCACATATTAAAAATATCTCCATGTAGTGAAATGAGATGCCAAAAAAATCCTGCTAAAGCTAAAAGCATTGGTTATTAAGAAAAATATATCACAAATGAGTTTTTTTTAATGGATATCAGTGCAGCAGAAAGAAACCGCAATAGCTGTATATCTCTGTTATTTTGAAGGAAAGAACCTAATAGCAAGTGACCATAGTGTTTTCAAGACTGTAACCTGAAGAAACAGTGTGAAAGTTGACCAGTTCAAAGTGAAATGTACTATAAGCATTTAAAGAATCATCAAGATTTTATCAGTCCACGTGTATCAAGACTCCTCTGCTGAGCCACCCGCTATCATCCCTGTCCCTCCTCTCTGTCAGCTTACTAAATTCTGTTAAACAAGCAAAGTATTGCAAAAGCCTAGTGAAACTGGATAGCGCAGGAGCTTGGTATTGATTGAGATGTAGGTAGAATCCTGACTCCATTGAAGTCAGTGGCAAAACTCTCATTGACTTTAATGGGGCCGGGATTTCACAGTTTTTTTTTATCTCCAAGGGCCTGATTCAAAGTCTATTGAAATCAACAGAAAGGCTTCCGTTGACTTCACTAGACTTTGGATCAGGCCCTTGCCTCTGGCTGAACACCAGCTCTGTTTCTTGGTGACCAGAAGTCACTTGGTATCTGTTTAGTGGCCTGTGTGAAGTGAATAGGAAACCAAACTTACTGTCTCTAGACATGGTATGTCAAGGTTATGACTGAGGTCAGATAATGTCTGTTAAATAATTTATTCAAGTATTTTCACGTTTAAAAAAATTATCACATATTTTTCTCATTGTTGAACTAGCTCTAGTTGAGGTGCATTGACAGGGCAATGTGAGGAAGTTTGCAGTGCTGCAGTAGGTGCTATATATCTTCTGTGCATTAGTCGAAGAGTAAAGAACTAGCAGTCCAGTACTAACCTGCTTTTAACAAAAATAGAGATTTGCAAGAGCTGTGCTGAGTGTGTCATATACACATACACCGGTGATGCAGCTTGCTCACAGAGCAAAGCTGGCAAGTCTAAATTTATGGATCTTGTCCTTAACACAAGCTTTCATTGTGATACCTATAATGTTACAGATTTTTAAAAAAATTATATGTGATTATATTTCCTTCACCGTAGTGGAAAGCTTTGTCGCTTGAGGCTATTTGCTTGACCGGAGATGCAAAAAGTAACTCAGAAAAAAATTAGAAAAAATTGTCACTTACTCTTAAGAAAAGACGTTTTGCATTTGCTCAAACTGGTTCATGTGTCCGTTTTGTTAGATGCTTCAAATGCAATTGTATCAAATTAATACTCTAGTCCATGATACGACTTTCAGTAAAGCTTTTGTTTGGGAGTGGTAGTGGGGAAGGCGTGTAAGATATAGATGGCAAAGCTTCCAATATGGTTTATATTAAACATTGTTATTATTTATTGGACATCAAAACATAATTAGTGCTTTGCAAAACACAGAGGAAGACATGGCCTCTTCCATCAAGAGCTTACAGTTGAAACAGACAGGCAGCACAATTCAACAACAAAAAACTGGCTGAGTATTACAAAGCAGTGGGTTTTTTTGTTTTGTCAATGAATGGCAGTGGGGTTTGGAGGTAGGAGCAAAGGGCTGTTCTATACCTAGACTAGTAGCCTTGGGTAAATTAGTGCACCGTCCTGCCTCCGTTTCCCCATCTGTAAAATGGGGATAACAACTCTTACCCACCTACATCTCAGGAGAGTTGTGAGGGTTAATTAGTTAATGTCTATCCAGCACTTTGGGTGTATGTAGTGCTATAAAATGCTAAGTATGATCATTTTGTGGTGAGAAGAGTTGATATATACAGCATAACTGTGTTACTGACTCCAACCATTCAAAAATTAAAAGTCAGCCCCACTCAGAAAATCATGAAATTTGTCTTAATAATCATGAGACTTAAAAAATAATTTTTGGAGTTGTCTTTATTTGCCCTCTGGGTTGTGAATCTTTAGTGTTTGTTTTCAAGCTTTCCTATGCAACATTGAATGCTAGAGACTTTTTTTTTTTTAAATGAAAGTTGTCATTCTCCTGTAATCATTTGACTCCAGGAGCTCGGGCTTTAAGAAAACGACACAATATTGTGAGAGTTCGCAACCCTGAATGAGAATATTTCTGTGGGTGGTGGACTAATGTTAGTAGGCCTCACCAAAGTAGGAATTTGGATAAGGGGAGAGTTAATCCTTGGTTTATGGTGTGCCATAGTGGATATTACACAAACCATATATTCCAGGAGTGGGAGCTCTTTTTAGAAAAAAAATCTTTCTATCTTAGGGGCGCATATCACCCCCATTATTGGAGTGTCTGAGCACCTCACAACCTTTTAATGCATTTAGACTTGAATTTAGATTCTGTGAGGTAGGACAGTGCTAGTATATCCCCATTTTACAGATGGGAATTTGAGGCACAGAGAGGCTAAGCAACTAGCTCAAAGTCACCCAGGAACTCTGTGGTGGAACAGGGTCTGTGGTGGAATCAGGTTTCCACAATCTTCGACTAGTGCCCTAACCCCTGGCCCACTCTTCTTTTTGTAATTAAATTATATTTTATGAAAGCATAAAAATGAAAGGAAAAAAAGAAAAAAAAGACCAAACCAGAGAGAAATGTGCCCTTCATTTCAGGAAAGCTGAGAATGCTCTCAGGAAGCCTAGGCAAGACACAAACAATGTGTTGCATCCAGCACTGGAGCTCCTGCACAGATTGCAAACTGACTGAAATGCAGAGACCAAACTTCTGGAACTCTGCATTGCTGGGATGTGACAGTAGAGCTGTGCACACAGCACACGCTGAAGCCCTGTACAGCATTGTTGATTAATGTCTTAAAACTGATTTTCTTTCTGAGTGTTTTCATTACTTTCCCACTTTGTTAACCCTTGAATATTTATAGTTACAGGAAGCAGTGCAGCGAAGGTGAAAGGAAACCCCTGTCTAGTGCTTTCTTGTGGGTTCTGTTAATCCGAACTTCATAGTTATTCAGTACAGTTTTGCTGTATGAGCTTGCACAGTATTTTGACCATTTGGCTAATTCTGATTCCTAAATTAATGACACTTCTTCACTTCTTGAGATTGCATCATTATAGCGTTCGCTCACCAGCCCCTGGAGAAGGAGACATGAATTCTTTTTGACCAGTTCAGGGTCTGATGTGAGCATGCATATGGTACTGTAAAAACATGATAGAATGGGAATATGGCCCTGGGAAGACTTTCAAAGGCTGATTAACAGCTGTTTGCTTGTAAAGAGGATCACACATGTTACCCGTGAAGCCCTACAAGTACAATTAAACACATGTACTTGAAACACAAATAAAAATTCTAGACCTCACGCACACCCTTACCCTGACAAGTCTATGGCTAAAATGAAAGGGATCTGTCTTTTGTTATCCTTTCCTGTGCTGTATGTAATGTGCAAAATCAACATGTGCAGTGCTTCCCCTTCCCTCCCCCCTATACTTCTTGAGAAGGGTATCAAACTCCAAACAGAGTATGAGCTGAGAATTATGAAACTTTGGGCAAACGCACGACTCGTTTTTGGGTTTTGGTACATCTTGATTTCATTGCCTGCCATGGGCTTGCTCTCGCTCACTGTCAGTCGGCCTATTGCTGTGCATATGTTTTTTTGGTTGTCACACCATGTGGTTTTTAATAGGTTTCCCAGGAAATCACTGCAGTACTTCTGTCTATAATGCAGCTTCAAATCCCTGCAAACCTTGTGTCGTCTTCTCTGCTATTCAGATAATTCTACACACACACGATCAGGTGTACGTATAAGCAGACTGCCAACATGGCAGAGCTGTCACAAAGAAGAGAACTTCCCAGTGGAGATAGCACCTCAAGTATTCTGCAGGCTAACCATTAAACCTGTATTTGATTGGCGTTAGTGAAGCAAGAATACCACCTTGTTAGCAGGCACAACGGGAACAATACATGGATATACATATGTGCATAAGCATGCATCCAGCGTGAATCTTAATAGCAAGCTTCCTGGTCACGGATGTTGAAATGTTCAAATCTCTTGAACTTCACTGGATAAGGTTAGGGGAAGATGCCAGAGCTACTGTCATTCAAAGGTGGATTAATAGAAATCCAAACATGATACTATAGCTTTTAGGACCATAGGGGCTCCTTTTTTTGTCTAGTGGATCAAAGCCCGCCCGGGGATTGTGTGATTCATGGATGATAGAGAGAGGAGTCTTTTTGGAAAAAAAAAATCTCCACCCCTCTTTTGGTGTGTGCAGTAGATTCTCACAGGACTGGTTGTGCAGGAGACCAGAATATCATACAAAGCACACATGTATACTGCACTTTTGTGACTACAGTGTGTATGTATATTTAATCTCTATATGTGATAAATGTATGTATGTGCATATGTGTCTTACACACTTACACACAGGTGTCTTATGGCATTAAGATTTTATCAGCATGAATTTGGGCTGTTCATATTACTCACAAGTGGAGAAGTCACAGAGGATTGATGATGGTAGTTCCCAATCCCTTTGTGCTACACCATTATGTATTCTCTCTGTGTATAATATTTAAATTCAGTTAGTCCTGTTTTCATCTCTCTTTGCTTGTAAAGCAAGGTGTTTGAGTAGCATGAATCCAGCTGTACCAGGTCAGGAGGGAGAAAAAAATTATAGCTAAAACTAATCACAAAAAAGTATGGCAACGATTATGAAGTAAAATTTCTATAGATAAAACATCACAGATTTAAGGTCCTCTATCAGTTAATCAAACCACTCTAGAAGCTGGACTCTCTCTTTTTATTTCTAATGGTATAAAGATCACATATCCAGGCCGCATGGTTTATCAGCTGTAAGTATTACAGGACTAATTATTGCCCGTCCTTTACCTGCACATTGTTGCGAGGATGAGACCTTTTTTTCTGTCAAGTTCTTAAAATAATGTTTGAAACTGCTCAGAGATTTGGAAAATTTAGAAGTAGTTTCATCAGAAATGGATTAGTGGGCAGAGCGCAAACAACAAAAGATTATTGAATGGCTGGCACCTGTCCGATCAGGATGACAGGGCACAGCCTCGCTCAACCGAATTGCATTTCTTGTGGTTCAGCTGCTATCTTGCTGAACTCTCAGCTTCTCCACCTAGTTGGCTGGGTTAATTTGTAGCCTGGATCTTCGGGTACATCCCAGATTCCTTTGCACGAGTTGCAACACTACTTCAAAGGAGGTGCTGTTGTAGCCTATGCAAATTATTTTCAGGGTTTTCTGAGACTGAAGGTACCAGTAAACCTAGAAATTGCTTTAGTAAGTCGCTTGCTGTATTTGTGAGATACATCCCAGTGCAACTGAATCACCCTTATATCATTGCTGTATATTTGTTCAGTCTGGGGAGGTACTGAACCAGTTGGGGAGGAGGCAAGAAGACAACTCTAAGGAGGGAGAATGGAATGGAGTGGCAAGGATTGCTGTGTGTGAAGAGGTTTTTTTGTGAGAGGTAGGGGATAAGGAGGGGTGAAAGGTGGTGTTTGTTCTGCTCAGCCATTTAAAGGAAATGATTATATATAATAACACACACACACACACACACACACACACTATGAAGTATATAGAATGGACTATATTTACAGCTACTGTCCTTGGACTGAAAAAGTGTCCTCCAGTGGACATAATTATATCCAATTTTGGTGTCTCTGTGCGCATTGGACTACAGTTTTCCACTCAACCTGAATCAGTAAGCACCAGTGGTGGTAGTGTTAAGTGTGTGTATATATATTGCAGTGTGGATTTTGCAACCTGTGTTGTCTTTACATTTATGGAAATAACATATTTAGCTCCCAGAGAAATCAATATTTAAAATCAATTTTTAAAACTTCTTTGTATCTGTTTTATGATCTTGGCAGATTACCAGGGTTTAAATTAAAGTTCTGTATTGTAGAGCGTAATGTGAGGACTTTTGGCACTGTACCCCTTCATGCAATAAAGAATCAAAGCCAGGAGTCAGAAATCTTCTATCAAGAGCTAAAAGCTAGATTCAAAAAATCACTTACTCCGGTATTATGAGATTTTCCCATGGAAAGTTCATATGGGAGTTGGGCAGAAACTGATTTAGAAACACTTTTTTTTTCACTCTATATATTCATCCAGCAATCAGTAAGCTGAAGCTGGCATCACTTGCCATTGGAAGATGGACATAAGAGCACACTGCTTGAAGCCACTGTAATAACCATATCACATGTTTACAGCAGAGCTTTTAAGAGTCTGTGTTTGCTTTGCTTCTCCGGCAGAACCAAAATGGTGCTACAGAAATGATATACTGTATTGAAAACACACACTCTATTTGACTCTGAGGGCACCCACTTCTTCACCTCCTCAAAAGTTCTAAAGTTCTTCTCTGTCGTGAAACATCTTCATAACCAAAAATTACCATGGCTATATACCCCCCCTGCCCTCCCCCACGCCCCCAATAAAAAAGTATGTTACTGATTTAACACTGGTTAAGGAGAAACCACCTAACAGCGAACACATTTCTATTCCCTTTGACTCCTGTGTTTCTCTATAACAAAGTGGCTCTGTGTTTTTGCATTAGTATGGGTGCAATGTAATATGTGCTACTATGGAAATTCTTTTCCAGTCGATAATGCTGATCCCAAATGCAAGGTAGTTCACCAGTATCTTGGCTAAAGCTAATATTAGGTTCCAATGTCAGCTCTCTAATTTCTGACAAATGGCCAAGCTTTCTTGATTAGGCATAGCTGCTGTTTTGTGTAGGGAACGCACAATCTGATTTTTTGTTGTGGTTCTGCTGCTGCTGTTGTCCCCCAATCACAAGGGAGAGTTGGGTCATTTGTGCCCACTGTAAAAGCAGAATCTGACTTGTTTGTATTTAACGTAGAGTACATTTTCACAAGGGACATGAAATATAAAATTGTATAATATAATGCTGAACAGGCCTCCCTCCTTATTTGACACCCAAATCAAATAGAGCTGAAAATTGTATCAGTCACGGCCATAGCAAGATCAGAGTTAAAAGATGATTCATTCCAAATGTTTATAAAATGTTTATATCAATAGCTAAACATATCCCATTTTTAAAAATCTAAATTCTTAAATCGATTACGAAATAGAACAGTCTGTGTTGGGAATGTATGGCTATGGGATATATGTTAACTCCCAGCGCATGGGGGAAACAGTTGGAATAGGGAAACTTAATAGTTTTGTAAACTTTGCATATGTAGCGTCATTATATATATATATTTAATTTGCTTATCAAAGCATCAAGATAACTTTTAGATTTAATAATATCTCCGGTTAGTATTAGCATATGGAAATTGGAAAGCATGGAATAGCATTAGCTATCCATTCTTACCAACATTACTCAGCCTGTAGATTTGCATTTTTGTTGTTTTAAAAGAGCAGATAGAAAAATGAATCTTCTGTTGCCCCTTCCCCGCACTCTCTGAATGTGAGTTCTCTTGAGCATGCTCAGGCAAGACTAAAACTACACAGTAGGGGAATATCAGAAGCTTTGAAGGTGCAGCTCAGTTTGCATAAGGCCCCTAAAGATTACCTACCCAAGTCAGCCCTAATGTAAGTGGGCTCGACTCCCATTGCCCTCACTTGTCCTATCCATACATTTTGTGTCTGCGAGCCCAGGCCAGCAATCTTGTAAGAAGGGGTAGTTTTGTGAGCTTTTTGGTGCTTCTGCTCTGGCTGGAAAAATACCATGAGAATATCCTTTCCCATGGCATTTTGGCATTTCTGCTTCTGGTCCAGGCTGGATATAGGAAAGCTACAGAAGTGAACAGTCTCCCCTGTGTCTCCTTCCCTCTCTCCACTTTTGGTCTGTCAGGAATCCCAGCCTTGATACCCTGTTTGTTTCTTTCTTCCACTCCCGTCTTCAAACTGAATGTAGCTGAACTTTTTTGAAATCCCAGCCAATACTCATCCTGTTCTTCCCTTCCTTCCTTTCCCCTCAGAAGGTTTTGGTTGAGTTTGGGTTTGGGGTAAAAGTTTGGGTGTGTTCTTATTTTATCTGTGCCAATTCATCCATCCCTAACTAGAAGCTTCCTCCAATTTATTTTTGAGTTACTTTGCTGCTTTAATTTTTTGGCCCCCAGTTTGGATGCTCAAACTCATCAGATTTTGGAGACAGCGTATCAGTTCAACGTCTTCTGGTTTTGTCTCAGTGAGCAATTTCATCTGATGCTTGTTTTTTGTGGCTAGCAGGTGGCACATACACAGGGAGAAGCCATGGGCCTTGATCCCAGTCCCTTTGAAACCCGTGGGACTTTTGCCGTCAGCCCATAGTGTTCCACAAGCCAAAAGAACAAATGAGTCACTCTCATCCATACCTGATTTCTGACGGCCTGGGAACTAGGTCCTACCCTGTGTTTCTGCATTGCAGTGTGCAGTGCCTCTGCCAAATATCTCAAGAGTCCAGTTCTGTGTCACTTGCAAACCCCAAACTCCCATTGTCTTTAAAGGGAGTTTGGGCTTAGCAAGAAAAGTGGGCTTATTCCCTGACTGAAAAGAACAAGACTTCCACTTAGACTGACACATCTTCTGTAGTCTTGATAAAAAAATGAGTGAAGTTATTGTTTGTTTCATTTAATCTTGGATGGCCTGCGACCAGCTCAAACTTAATATAGCCAAAATTGAGATACTTATTTCCTGAACCACGTGTGTTTCCTCTTAACTCTCTTGCTGTTGACAATGCCTTCCTCCCTGTCTATGTGTAATCTTGGTGATATCTTTGGATCCTCCTTTTCCTCTCACACACAGAGGCTCTCACTGTACCTTGCTGGTCCATTCCTTAAACCATAGCAAAATCTTCTTTCTTCCTTTTAATCCCTATGGGAAAAATACTTGTCTATGTCCCTATCATCTCTGCCTTGCTTACTGTAAATCTCCTCTTTTCTACCCTGCCTGATCTTCATATTGCTCCCTTTTAATATATCCAAAAGGGATCAGCAAATACCTTCTTCGCTGTTCAATCCTGCCATGAGACTCCCCTATTTGAATTGCACAACTGGCTCATGTATCAAATTTAAATTTCTCATCCTTCCCTTAAAAGCATTGTACAACTCGGCCCTGGCCTGTGTCATGAATCTCATCTATTATGATGTTAAACTTATGATGAATAGGGGAACAATAATGAATTTAAGGTCAATAGCAATATAAAGTTGAAAGAAAAAAGCCCTCAGCTGTAATTGTTTTTGATAATGGCAATATATCATAATCTTTGTCACTACTACTAATATTCTACTGCTGTTCCGTTGGCCCACCAATATTTGTAGATTTATACATTATTATATGCACAATAATGTACAAATATATATTGTACTCATCTCTGAATATTTTGGATAACACATTTTTCAAAATGACATGTGCAATTAATTCCTGAACCTGTCTTTCTTTCTATATTTGTATGTGACACTGTTTCTGAACTAATGTAAGTATCTTAACATTGTCATTCGGGAATTTTACAGTTATGTTATGATTTTGTGTATCTAATTACTCTTTTGAGGATACAGGATATTACAGAATTAGAGGGGGTTCAGAGACAGGCAAGGAGAATGATTAGGGACTTCGAAAAACTTTTGTATGAAGAGAGCTTTGAAAAGATTGTGATAGCTTACCCAAGAGAGGAACATGATAAAAGTATGTAAAATAGTGAATCATATAGCGAATGTATATTGGAATCTTCTGTTCACCCTATACCCTGATGCAAGAACAAGGAAAAATTCTGTTAAATTTAAAGGTGGATAATTCAAAATTGATAAAAGGAAATGCTTTTTCACACAATACATAATTAGACTGTGGAACATATTGCCGCAAGATACCATTGAAGTCTAGATCATAATATAACTGAAAAAGATATTAGAGGTTTATATGGATGTCAAGAATATCCAGAATTAGAATAGCAAATACTAAAACATAAAAAAGTTATGTAAGGGATATAATCCGCATGCTTCAGAAAATAAGCCGTTCTCTAACTACTGGGTGATAGGAGGACATTTTTCTTATGGGCAGTTTATTTCATAACTGTCCACTGCGGGGTTTCTTGCACCTTGCTCGGAAGCATCCTGCACTGGCTACTGTCGGAGGTAAGATACTGGACTAGATGAAACTCTGGTCTCATCCAGTCAGGTAATTCCTCTGTTCCTATAAAATGTACCTACTTTTTGGTAAATTAATAAAATAACCAGTGAATTCAGTGTGGATGGCTGGGCTGTGCCTGCCATGGGGGAGCTAAGTGCTGTTACGAAGGCAGTTATTTCACTGCAGTGAACAGTCATTTTGGATTTACTCCGCAGTAAAATAACAGACTGGGGAGCACGCAAAGCAACATCAACACATAAAAATTAAAACACTTTTAATACACAGAGCTGGTTTTAGACAAATTGAGAGCAGAGAAGCGGAGGTACAATATTCTCTGAAAGCATGGCCTTTTTATTTTGTTTTGGAGTCTAATTTACATACAAATAAAATGCCCGTTTATCCCATAACTGTCATGATAAATTGAAGGATTTAGATTTTTCCATGAGGTGCTCTTTCTGAACCTTATTAAATTACAAGAGGTTGGCCTTTTGCCCAGTGCTGGCTTGAAACTCTCTGTGCTGAAATATGCACAGGAGAGTGAAATGGGCCAGGGACTCTGGAGAGCTGGGCTCTGTTGCTAGCTCTGCTGCTGATCTGTATGACATTGGTCCATCTCCCCTCTGGAGATCAGTTAAACCATCTGTAGAATGGAAGTAATACTACTTTGTCCACCTTACACAGTTATGTGAGGCTTAATTGATTAGTATTTGTAAAGCACTTGAAGATCCTTGGTTGGAAGAGAGTGCAAAGCTTAACTACAGGAAAAGGCTAACCTATCTGCTTTTCAGGCATATCCATCCTAGATAAATTAACAGTACTTGTTAAAAAATACTTTTAATTGTTAAAAACAAAATATATACAGGACAGTAAGGCAGATTTGTTAGGAACCCTTAACAAAACTAATAGTTTTGTTACTGTAAATTTAGCTGGGACATAACAAAAGGTCCAATCGTGCATCCCCTATTGGCAAATCTCCTCTTGACTTCAGTGGGAATTTTGCCTGAAAATTGATTGTAGGATTATGCTGGTCGTAAATTTTAAGTGTAATGAGCAAGCTTTCAATGAAAGACTTAAGCAAAATGTTTTCAAACTGCACTCATAAATGCTCTGAAATGAGCAAGCTAATTTTATCCCATAGAAAAACTTAGATTTTGTCCAGTGGCTAGAGGACTATTAATATGCTCCGTGCTCTGAAGCATATGCTAATAGAAAAGATTGTTTTGGATTAATTTGATGCGAATTAATAGGAGATTTATTTGATGAGAGTTGTTTGAAGGTGATGACACTTTCTACCTCAACAGGATTTAAGATGTCAAAGACATACTTTTCAAGAATCATGAATGATCAATGCGGAGAGAGCAAATTTAAATGGGAATGAACAAGACAGCATAGCATGTAACTTTTTTCTTTTTTAAACAAAGTTTGAAACATTTTGTGAAGAAACTAATTTGATGATCAGTGTTTGTACTGGAGCGCCTGAAAAAGGGAGGGAAATCCACCTTTGTGGTTTAGTAGCTCTTCTGCCATCAAGACCTATAAGCAATATATTTATCGGCAGCCTTGAATTTTCTAACTCGATTATGCAATCACCATTTAAGTGGTGCATACAGAATATAGAGTATCAAGACAGCGAGTCTTTTTAAACCATTGAACAGAGAAGTTTTTACAAAATAATTGTTTGATCCTGCAGATCTTTACTCATGTGAGGAGCTGTAATGTATTCAAGCAGTTACACACACGAAGGACTAGTTATGTTATTTCAGATTTGTAGGATCAGGCCCTAATATGTTAAAAGTCAACTTTGGGGGTACTTTGCTAGGGCCATGACTTTTCTTGTCTTGCCTTTCTTCCTTCTTTCATGGTTTCGGGGCACTGATACAAAAGGGAAGGAAGTGCTCTTGAGAATCAGTGGGTTGTTTGTGAATAAGTCCATTCTGCTATCCTTCTGTTCAGAGCCAGATGCTTGAATTCCAGATGTAAAGAGGTCTGGAGCTCCTCTTTCCTCTCAGTAGTGAAGGGTTAAGATGAGGTGTTAATTGTTCCTAATCAGTCTCTATGAGAGCAAGAGAGCAAAGCTTGCTAGGAAACATAGTATATTGCTGCCTTTCACTGGGCATGATAGGCAAAGGCTTGGTCTATGCTAGCATCACAAATTGTCGGTAGAACTACATTGCTCAGGGGTGTGGAAAATCCACACCCTTGAGTGAAGCAGTTTTACCGACCTAACTCTCACTGTAGACAGCACTATGTTGACGAGAGAGCTTCTCCCGTTGACATAGCTACCGC
Organism: Terrapene triunguis; assembly: GCF_002925995.2. Taxonomy (NCBI): domain Eukaryota; kingdom Metazoa; phylum Chordata; order Testudines; family Emydidae; genus Terrapene; species Terrapene triunguis. The sequence goes on along the minus strand of NW_020664409.1, from coordinate 88,743,196 downwards.
CTCTCGGGGATGTGGATTACCTACACCCTTGGGAAAAGCTCTCCTGTCCGTGTAGGTAGCATCTTCACTGAAGAGCTACTTCAGCACCGCTGCAGCCTTTTAAGTGAAGAGAAGCCCAAGGAGGAGGGGACTTACATTCTATAAACAGTTCCCTTCCAACAGTTAAGTGAGAGTGTCTAAAGGAGAGCTAAAGCAGCAGTATGCATTAAGGAACTTGCAAAGATAGGGGCTTTAGACAATACCTGAGATTTCCCACATGTTATTTATACTAGCGTAACTTTCACTTAATGTAAACATGGGACAAATGCTGCCATGATTTACACTTCTGCAATTCCATAGAAATCATTGGGGTGGCACAGGGCCTATGTCAGGGCAGAATTTGACCCAGAGTATCTACTGAAGGAGAGAAGCTTTTGTGTTTATTTGGATTCAAAAATATAAAAGATAGATGCTCTCTAGATGCGCTTTGTTGACCTAAAACAAAGAGGAGTCCTTGTGGCTCCTTAGAGACTAACGCATTTATTTGGGCATAAGCTTTCGTGGGCTAGAACCCACTTCATTGGATGCATGAAGCGAAAAATACAGGAACAGGTACAAATCCATGAAAGGATGGGGATTGCTTTACCAAGTGTGAGGTCAGTCTAACGAGATAAATCAATTAACAGCAGGATACCAAGGGAGGAAAAATAACTTTTGAAGTGGTAAGAGAGTGGCCCATTACAGACAGTTGACAAGAAGGTGTGAGTAACAGTAGGAAGAAATTAGTATTGGGGAAATTAAGTTTAGGTTTTGTAATGACCCAACCACTTCCAGTCTTTATTGTGGCCTAATATGATGGTATCCAGTTTGCAAATTAATTCCAGTTCTGCAGCTTCACGTTGAAGTCTGGTTTTGAAGTCTTTTTGTTGAAGAATTGCCACTTTTAGGTCTGTTATTGAGTGACCAAAGAGATTGAAGTGTTCTCCTACTGGTTTTTGAATGTTATGTTTCCTGATGTCAGATTTGTGCCCATTTATTCTTTTGCATAGAGACTGTCCGGTTTGGCCAATGTACATGGCAGAGGGGCATTGCTGGCACATGATGGCATATATTACATTGGTAGATGTGCAAGTGAATGAGCCCCGAATGGTGTGGCTGATGTGGTTAGGTCCTGTGATGGTGTCCCTTAAATAGATATGTGGACACAGTTGGCACTGGGATTTGTAGCAGGGTTTGGTTCCTGGGTTGGTTTTTTTGTTGTGTAGTGTGTAGTTGCTGGCAAGTATTTGCTTCAGATTGGGGGGCTGTCTGTAGGCAAGGTTTGGCCTGTCTCCCAAGGTCTGTGAGAGTGAGGGATTGTCCTTCAGCATAGGTTGTAGATCCTTGATGATGCGCTGGAGAGGTTTTAGTTGGGGGCTGTAGGTGACGGCTAGTGGCGTTCTGTTACCTCTCTTACCACTTCAAAAGTTATTTTTCCTCCCTTGGTATCCTGCTGTTAACTGATTTATCTCGTTAGACTGACCTCACACTTGGTAAAGCAACCCCCATCCTTTCATGGATTTATACCTGCTCCTGTATTTTTCACTTCATGCATCTGATGAAGTGGGTTCTAGCCTATGAAAGCTTATGCCCAAATAAATGTGTTAGTCTCTAAGGTGCCACAAGGACTCCTCTTTGTTTTTGCTGATACAGACTAACACGGCTACCACTCTGAAATTGGCTGACCTAGTCATACTTTGTTGACCTTCTAACCATAATTGTTGCCAGTTTGGGCTGTTGAATATGGACTGGGGGGAAAGTGAATTCTAAAGTTGAGGGGTCCTCATGGGGAGCACTCTGCTGGAAACAACCTTTCTTTTGACTAGGGATTTCCAGCCTGGGAGTACTTATTGATCATAACTACAGCAGGAGGAAGAGGGAGAGAAATGGCCTGTTAGGTAGGAAGGCTTCAGCTCATTTTGGGCTTTATATAGTTGGGCAGAACAAACACCTTTAACAAGACATCTAAGGTGTTGTGTTTTTGTTTGTTTGTTTGTTTGAATAAAGCCCAGCCTACAGTGTTTGTAGTATCTTTGTGTGGAATAATCTCCCCCCACCCCCTGAGGTGGTAAATGTGAGCACCCTGGTAGAGTAGATGATCATGTTTCATGGTGGGGTGGAGTGTCGGAAGACCTCAAAATACATGTATTCTTCTTTGTTTTACAAGAGAATGCCAAACCAGTTCCAAAAGCCCTACTCTCTTATCCAACCCTACAATACAAACCAGTGTGAATGTATGCTATTCCAAAGATAAGATTCATTTTCTAGCTATCAAGGTGTTGTTAGAACTGTGACGGGGGAAAAAAGTTCAAAAAATTATTAAAAGTAGTCTGAGTCTCCTTTAATAATAGATCACTTCCAAGCCCACGAGACGGTGTAGGCTTGAATTCCACAGGTGGTTTTTTTTTTTGGACCTAATGATTTTTGAAATAATATTTTGTGCTATATAGCAGTTTTCAGTAGAGAGTTTTACGGTCATTAATTAATTAAGCCTGGCAATACTTATGTGAGGTAGGTAACTATTAGGCATATATTAAGCTGAGACACTGAGAGTTTAATGACATTTGTTGCATTGTTTTGGCAATATGTCTGATGTTTTAGCTGTGTGTGTGTGTGAGTGCGTGCATAATTTATATATGTGTGTGTGTGTGTACGACACATGTTTGTGAATAGCATAATTTCCACTGTTCCTTGACACAGAGATCCTACTGTATGCTGTTAAATGTCAATATCTTTTGAATTTCTGGGATGTATTGGCATAGCTAAAGTCACAGTGTTCATAGGTCCCATCTACTTGCCTTCTACTTATCTACCTGTGCCCCAAATACCATACTAGTCATTGGTATGTCACAAAGTTCACACATCTTTCAAATCTGTTATTGTAATATAAAGAGCATATGAATAAAGTCTGGCCTGATGTTTAGTGCCTTTATAATAATCACATAACTAAAGTGTGTATATCAGAGGTACACTCAAGCTAAATCTTACACGGAGAGCCTACTGTCTGCTTTGAATGCTTTTTACCCTGACATATAGCTGCTCTGTTAAATACTGTGCAGTCCCATTTATGGGGAACAAATATTTGATAAAGTGCTCTTCAATCTAGCAGAGAAAGGTATAACACGATCCAGTGGCTGGAAGTTGAAGTTAGAGGTGTAAATGTTTAACAGTGAGGGTAATTAACCATTCGAACAATTTACTAAGGGTTCTGATGGATTCTCCATCACTGGCAATTTTGAAATCAAGTTTGGATTGCTCTCGGGATTATGTTGGGGAAGCTCTAGGGCCGGTGTTATACAAAAAGTCAGACTAGATGATCACAGTGGTCCCTTCCCTTGGAATCTATAAATCTGTGAATTTACCCACAGTGACATAAACATATTCAGCTTAACAGGAAACAGGTTTTAGATGGAAAAGGGAGCAATCCATTGTTCCGGGGCAATGTAACCATGAGTCTGTCAGCTGGACTAAGATGACTTGTATCTGCAATATCCTGATCTCTAAATTCTTAAATTGAGCTGGTAAAATGTCGAGCTGGTGAAGGTTGCTGGAGTACAGGTTTTCCACAAAACAGTTATGGCCCAGGTAACGGACAGTGCATACCTCCAGAGTCAGTGCTAACGTTTTTAGTTCGTCCTGACAAACAATTTCCTTTCTCCCCCCTTGCAGGGGAACCATGAATAACTATTACTGTGGTTTAAAAATAGAAGCACTTGTGAGGGCCTCAGATGCTATTGTGATGGATAAGGGGACATATAAGTACCTTCAGGAAAAAATCAGTGACCAACTTTGAACCCATTTGATCACTTTACATTAATTTATATTTTCAAGGCTACCTCACTCCTACCCTCCTCCATGCAAATAGGATAATGAAAGGCCACAGCCTTGTAGAACCCCCCAAACCAGTTCTGCACAACACCTTTCTCTAGGGTTACCATATTTCAACAATCAAAAAAGAGGACACGGGGTGCCGCCCTAGCCCTGCCCCAGCCCCGCCCCCTCCCACTTCCCGCCCCCCTCAGAATCCCCCTACCCCCT
>NW_020664409.1:88691881-88734140 GCF_002925995.2 Terrapene triunguis | reverse complement strand
CCCCCCCAGACGGCCATTTAAAGCTAAAAAAGCCGGACATGTCCGGGGAAACCCGGACGGATGGTAACCCTACCTTTCTCAAAGGCCTGATCCAAAGCCTGTTGAAGGCAGTTTCCTTGATTTCACAGTGCTTCAGATCAGGCTTTAAATCTTCCCTTTGTTGTGGAAAGATTACCACCTCCAGTGATGAGCAGGTAGTTCAATCTCTATGCGCATTTAGCACTTAGTCTCTTTGCTGAGACTGCGAATAAACTTTTCTGTCATGGTGACTATGTTTTTGTCATATGGAGACTTGCCCACTAGCAACTAAATTAATACTACTAGATTCATTTTATTGTGGGACACTACGCAGCCAATAGATGATGACTTTCAGTCACTGCCAACATGGGCTGGATTTGAACCACTGAGCTGGTATCTAATTACCAGTCCCTTTAAGCCATACAGTTCCCAGCAATGTGGAATATATATTAATTTATTAAAAAAAATTAAAGTGTTTTTTTTTTGCTACACAACATCTCCAGCTAGATTTCAGCATCTGTTTTACATTCTTGGGTAAAACTGACATCTGAGGCAATTTAATGTGATAGCACAATCTCTGTGCCTGTGTGTGTGTGTGTGCGCGCGCGCAAGAAAGAGAGAGAAAGAGATGTAGCACTTCTTAGGCTTGACTGAAGTACAGAATAGCTTGCTGCCATTCTTGGTATAGTGCCCAGTGATGGTTGCATGTGAATATAAAATAGGCATAATAATGTTTTTAAGTAAAAACAACATTGTGAATGCATAATTTAGGAAGGAAAACCTTTGTTTTGTTTTGTTTTGCAGATGTACAGATCAGCTCTCAAAATGTCTTCTGTGTCTTCCGTGCATCTTCTAAGACAATTGCATTAGCCCTCCTGCTAGTTGACTAATAGAATTAATAATTGTAAAAAGCACTCTAAAGCCACATGCCTTATGAAGTCAATGCTGGGTATGATTTTACAAGTATGTGATCCATTTTTTCAAGTGAAAATGTTAACTGAAAAAGTTCTTGGCACACAATAAAACATTGTGCAATCTGTTATTTGTCTTAGAGATAATAATTTGAGTGGCTATATTCTTCCTGTATCTAACTTAAGACTTGCTAGTGGATGGTTTCCTTGATTTAGAAGTACTGCAAATGTGCTTTTATTTACATAATATGTCTTTCTGAAAAATGATAGTGATGGAATTCCAGCAACAGGAAAAGTATCATTTCTTTTCTAAGGGTTCTCTAGAATAAATACCAACCATGTAAATCACAGAATATTAAAAAGAAAAAAAATCTTACATGCAGCTTGAGAACAATTTCTATTTATATGAACATTTTCATATTTTTTATGACTATAAAATACAGCATGGAAAATTCCCTTAAGCAGAAGTATTCGGTGTTGCCTACATATGCACATGGCCCCACAGACATGGAAGTTGAGATTGAACACAGGACATCTATATCTGGAGTCCTATCTAGTAAGGCTGCATGCAGCCCCAGTTTTCTTGGCGCTCTTGCATGGGTGGGGATTCTTTTAGAATGTCTTTCATTTTGTCTCCCTTCAAGATAACAAGGCCCCAAACTCTCCTTATCTACCCATAGAACCAGTTGCAAAAACATGAAAAAACAGAAATTCAGCCCTGTTTAATTTTGACCTAAAAAAACACCATGATGTTCTCTTATTAAACCTCTGGCTCCTTCTTACCTAACACAATTGATGTTCCTTTTTAATTTGCCCATGGGTTTCAGTGGAAGTGTGATTATTTTACAGATCGTTTAGATTGTGTAAGCAGGTGCCAAGCAAACATGGATTTAGAAAGACACCTAGCAGAGACCCTGATCTTGCAAATCATATAAGCATATGTGTAACCATCAACATGTGAGAAGTCCCATAGAACAACAGTAATACCATTAGTCAATGGGACTACCCAGATGCTTCAAGTTGGGCACATGCTTACATATTTTGTGGGGTTGGGGCTGTCTTGCTTAACCTGCCCTCGCTGTATCAAGAAGTCTTTCTGTTGTTACAGTCCTGACTAGTGACTGACTTAATTGTTCAGGTGTTATTTATTTATTTTTTCAGCACATGTATGCATTGGCAGTTGTGATCTAGTTGAAAGAGGAGAAGGCATTTGGTTCACAGGCATGTTTGCTTACTAAAATAAGGAATTGCACTAGAGTGTTAAGAAACCAATTAAGACCACACGGAATGTCTGTATGTGTGTAATGAGTTAGCACTGCAAGTCAATGCAGTCTCCTTGCAGACAATGCTGCCTGTGGATCAGCTCAACTGCAAAGACACCAGAATCCTAGGCACAAGAGGGACACTTTCCATGAGAAGTTGTCTTTTTTTCTCAATGTAGGACACACTGCCCTTTCATGTGGAGCAGATATAAATAGAAGGAAGTACAGATGCTGATTCTTTTATTTTACCCTCTGGCCCCAGCCCCCCTTCACTAGGTATTGTTTTGAGAAGATCATCCTACACTCTAGGAGGTCTGGATATGGCACCATTTGAAAAACATCAGCACTGCTCTCAAAATTGCCAGGGGCCCCTCTGCTCACAGAAAGATGTAATGTAGCACTCACAGTAACTGTTGGCCTGGGAACCGATGATCCAGTTTGAGTCTCAGGCTTGGATCTCATGTATGTTAGTGCAGTCTGCTGCCACTAGACCACACACCATTTAGCAGGGGAAAAACAACCACCATTGTGTGCAGAACTGGCAAAAAGAAGACCATAGAAAATACTGTAGAACTTCTGTCTTCTACACATAGTCAGTGTGTGAACACAGATTGATCAAAGCAGCTGATGATGAGCATCCTAATCCAGAGACCAAAAATGCACAGTCAAGAAAGTATCAGCTTAAAAAAAAATCCTCAATGGTAATCACAATTGCCTATGTAGTGCATCTGCAGTTGGGCATCCTACCTATATATATCAGTCACCATTCTTTCAGACCATTCCCTTTTCAGTTAGCAATAAGTCATCAATGTTGACCTCTTACATTCTCTCTGGTCCCAATTTCCATATATAGACCTGGGAGGTATGTCTTCCTACTTGGCAGTACTGGTAATGCCTGAAGTTAAGGTTCAACAGATATACAGAAAAACATTCAGATGGTTAGACCTACTTCACCTCCAGGTGTTTCCTGGATAGACCTGTAATCAAGCAAAACAGTGAAGTAAAATTTATGGATTCAGTTTTGTAAAACTTTACTCACATTTGTAGTCCTACTGAAGTCTGGCTCTCCCTATGTGGCACATAGGACTACTTGCATGAGTAATAGTTTTCAGGACTGGAGTCTAGTATTTCACTTTAATCTAGGTTGCAGTTTACATGGGTACAAAGGGGAAGCTTTTGCTAAGAAGCAGCAGATATCTGTTTAGGAAAGATAACTTTCCTAAAACCTAAAAGTAACTTGCTCACCTAAATCGGATACCTTTATAATAGCCTGTTCAAGTACTCCTAGCTATGTGTGGTAGACATATTTCTGCTAAACTTCACTTTGTCTAGTTGTGCAATGTATTCACATTAGATCACAAAGGCTCCTCCCCTCCCCCCTTAGTATACTAAAATGATTTTCAAGAACGCATTCTTTAAAATTCCTACTGGCTTTAACTGACCACTATTTTCAGAAAAGGTAATGACACCTTTAATTCACTTACTCTGATGGAAGTTAGATTTTCACAGATTTTAAAGGAATTTTTGTAATTGAGTGCATTCGCAATGTGGCCAGTTTTTTTTTGTATGTTTCCATTTTGCTACATAGACTAGCTAAAATCTGTCTGACAAAAACTGTTTCTTCAGGTTTTATGTATCTATATATTTTAGAATGCTGAAAAAATGCCAGGGTTACAATCTACTCTATATTTCAAATAATTCCATAATTTTTTGTCTCTCTATTTTGGCAGATATGGTCCGGAAAAAGAATCCCCCTCTAAGAAACATCGCTAGTGAAGGTGAGGTACAGATCCTTGAGTCTACAGGTACTGAAAACGAAGAGTCTGGAAGGAAAAAAGAATTTTCTGCAGATCAGATGCAAGAAAATACTGACCAGAGTGATGCTGCAGAGCTAAACAACAAGGAGGATCTTTGCCTGCATATCCAAGAGCCATCTTCCAGCATTAAAAAAGACTTAAAAAGCTCAGTGCTGAGTGAAAAGGCTGGCTTCAATTATGAAAGCCACAATAAGGGAGGAAATGTTCCGTCCTTTCCTCATGATGAGGTGACAGACAGAAATATGCTGGCTTTCTCATCTCCAGCTGTTAGGGGAATCTGTGAGCCCTTGAAGTCTCCTCTAAGATCAGATGCAGATGACACCCAAGATGTGGTCTTCACTCCATCAGGAGATCCAGTGGAGACAGACAAAGAGCATCAGACATCACCAAAAGCTACAGATGAAACAGTGCAAGTGCAAAGCGGTCAAACTGATGGCCAAGGCTCAAGTCCGGTCCCCATGGCCTCAAAAAACCCACAAGTGCCTTCAGATGGGGGTTTAAGGCCGAACAAATCAAAAGCAGATTTGTCAGCAAATGATAACCCAGATACGGCGCCTCTGTCTCCAGAGCTTCAGGACTTCAAATGCAACATCTGTGGTTATGGTTACTATGGGAACGACCCCACAGATCTCATCAAACACTTCCGCAAGTACCACCTAGGACTGCACAACCGTACCAGGCAGGATGCGGAGCTTGACACTAAAATTTTGGCTCTCCACAACATGGTGCAGTTCAGCCACTCCAAAGACTTCCAGAAAGTCAACCGCACTGTGCTTTCAGGAGTGCTGCAGGACATCAATTCCCAAAGACCTGTCTTACTAAACGGGACTTATGATGTGCAGGTTTGTATCTTCCATATCCCTACACCGCCTCCTCAGACACATGCTTCTTGCAAAGAAATAAATTGGGAATGGGATAGGCACCCTAGGTGATTATAAAGCAACTCCTACTTCCTCAGCATAATCCAACATAATTTAAGTATCTCATGTAGCCTGCTTAAACCACAGGAATGCCTAGATCCATTCAGGCTTATTGTATTCAGTGTTTTATTTATCCATTGGTTGCTATAAATTATCAAAATTGTTACGCCAATGTGGGGACAGGATATATTAAGTCAGTATTTTTGGAGGTTCACTGTAAATCTGGTTGAGTAGTAATTGGCTTTTCAGTCATAGGCTTTCTTGTATGTAATTTAGTCTGTGATAATGAATAGTAAAAGATTTTAGTTGGCAAACAGGCAGCTTAGAGTAATCGTGTCTGAAAGCTTCTCTATAGCAGAGAGAGAAAAGAAAACAGAAAATAACTGTTTAAAATGGACCAGATGGACACTAGAATGTAGCTGCAAATTAAAAGGAACTACAGGTCTGTGGCTGTTGGCTGCTGGGAGTCAAATCTTTGCTTATTGATCTTGCAGTATTTAGAGAACAGAAAGTGGGACTCTAAAGTGATCTAGTGCTAGAACAACAGGGTTATATTTCTGCACAATGGGAAACCAAGATCGGGCTGTAAAAATAACAGTCAATAATAATATTCACACTGCAGTTCAAATTAAGATGAATATAAAGGTTGAGCTATTGTCTCACCTAATAATTTTTTTGATCTAATTTTTAGTATTGATGCTACTGCATTGTCCAATATGAAGGATAAAAAATTGTACATTCTTACCATAAAGAATGGATTTAAAAGATTGTCTCATGTTGTCCACTATGTTAGTTATTTGAACCTAGACAGAGATATTAATGTTAACATTTCCTTAGTGTAAAACCCCGATAATCTTAAAATAATCTACATTTTACTGATTTTTAAAAAAAAATATTTTAACCCCCTTTACGAATGATCTGTGATGAGCACTAGAAGGCCTGTATACTCTTCGACCTACAAATTCACTTTGGAATAAAAATCATTTGAATCAGTTAGGAACAGAGATCACAAGTAAAATGAGTTCAAATGTCAACCCAATTTCAGGAGCATGTTTACATCAGACATGATGCAGTAACCTGGTACTAATTACCAGACAAAATTCCAAGAAACATTAAAAAAGAGAGAGAGAAAGAGACAGAAGTGCAGGTAGTAGAAATATTTAGTAATACCTGCAGAGACTACTGTCGTTACAAGGAGACAATTCAGATAGGAGGTCAAAATGGCAAACATCTCACCTTAAGGAATACGTAGAAACAGGACCACTACTCAAGCACTTGTAGCTTTTTAAGCTACTTAACTTTTTTTCCTCTCACTTTGTGAAATTCTAGAAAATCTTTTTATGGAGCAGCAAATCAAATCAAGATAGTTATTATGCATAAAAGCTACAGTCTTTGAACTGCTGTCTTATTAAAAGATCACTTCACTGTCTTGTGTCAGACGCTCTCTCCTGTCAAACTGTGATTAGAAAGCAAATACGTGATTTAGATAAAAGAGAATAGATGTGAATAATGTCAATGTGAAATGATGGTTTATAATTAGCATGTAATATGATGTTAATACCTGGATTTTCTGCTATAGTTTCAGTTTGCTGACTCTGGGGACAGCATCTTAGAGCAACTAATCCATGCTGTCAGAAATACGTTCACACAGGGACAGCTAAGGCATACAGCACGGAGGAATTTGAGTTTCTAAACACACTTTCATTTTCCCCAAACAATTATTTCGTTAGGTCCTTGGTTATTTATAGAAAAGTTTATGCTTGATGAGAGTGAGCTGGACACTTTTCCTATGCAGTATTTTCAGAAATAAAACAGATGTGTGAGCTATCTCAGTTTGAACTGATAGAACTAGAAGTAAAACAGCTGAACCTAGACTATACTTGTCTACTAAGCCCTGGTAGTAAGATATTGCAGGAAAGACAAAAAGCGATAGGAAACAGCACATAGATAATCAGTTAAGATCAGTCTTTTCTGAGACCAGAAACATGTTCTAAAATAGAACAGACAGCCTATACAATGCTGCCGATTTTAAAGGAACAATTGGATCTGGAAACTTAACTTTTTAAAGAGTGCTAATTTTCTCTGCCCAATTTGGAAAGAGAAGATTAAATAAGCCTCTGTGCCAAATACTATACTTCCTCCCTTGCACATGCACCAGATGTTGATGCAGAACATGTCAGAAGATATGTAACTGATTAATATTTTCATGCCTCACAATTCTGAACAGCTTTGCTACATTCATAAACACACTAAAAGGACATCTGAAATTCCCCTTTGCACCCACACGTTGGTGTTGCTACCATGTCTGTTTCACAAGGACTTGGGAAAATGTTGAAGTCTAATACAAGAGAATGGAATTGTATTAATTAGAGCTTGAATGCCGTTTTATTGGAAATTGGTTGTCAGTCAAAGACTCCTACATTCTAAGAAAGAGGAACTGCATATGAATAGTAGTAGTTCATCAAAACAATCTTCTTAAAATTCTGATATGGTCTGAAGAAAAAACAACAAACCCCTCTGTAATCAAAATTAATTTGAAATGCTAGTGAAATGGGATTAAGGGCTGATTTATTGATGCAACTGCATTTAACAAACTGTTTTGTTGTTGTTAGGATGGAGGCAGTTAGGGATTTATGATGTTTTAGGCAAGGAAGATGAGGACAGAAGCTAGAGGGTGGGTATTAGCACAGCCTCACATATTTGATCTGGTTCATGGTGATTAGTCAGGCTTTGTGCTATATGAAAGTTTCACCGGTGGAGGTTGCTACTGACTCTTGGACCCTGTGTATATAAGGCCTATTGAGAAAAATTAATAAACAAAAACAAACAAAAAACAAACATCCCCCTCTCCCCTCACACATACACCATAGAAAAAGGAAAGAGAATAGAGAAAAATCCAGTATCAGTTTTTAGACTGATAAGGACTAGCTTTGCAAGGGCTTGTGGGGGGGGGAAAAAAAATCAAATCTGTTTTGAAACATACCACATGAGCGACACCTGCCTCTGTGCAACCTTTTAGAAATATGTTTTTATTATTCTACTTTCATCCCCAAAATACAGGTGCACATATGGCTTCAAGTCCAGGTACACAAACTCCTTTATTATTTCTTGTAAAACAGTGATTTTGAGAAGTAAGGATGTACACCTCTACCTCAATATAACGCTGTCCTCGGGAGCCAAAAAATCTTACTGCGTAATAGGTGAAACTGCGCTATATTGAACTTGCTTTGATCCACCGGAGTGCGCAACCCTGCCCCCCCCGGAGCATTGCTTTACCGCGTTATATCCGAATTCGTGTTATATCGGGTAGCGTTATATCGAGGTAGAGGTTTACATAATTCAGAGCATAGAACCTTGTGGTTTTACTGTTGTGTAGGCTTTGATTTATCTAGAATATTTAATGAAGGGGAAGATGTCTTTGTTTTCTTTATAGATGAGATGTACTTTGGAGAGGCAATTTTTACATGCTTTGTCTATCCCCTTACCCCCGTTTTCTTTAGTTCATTGAGATACATCTGGTTTTATAGGATTGGGTACATTCTATTGAGCAGTTTCTGGGAGGTTAATCCAGTATGGATTTTAGAAAACATTTGTTAGCACATTGCTGTTTTGCCAGACAAGTGCCTTATCAGCTTTATGCTGTTATCAGAGTGATATCTTGCCATGAGATAAATGGAGTGCTCAGTTTTGCTGATTTCCATTTCATCAATTTCTCATCTAATTTTGCTAATCTTCACTAGTCTTGATAGCCATTTTGTACTTGTTCTATAGCTCTGCAAGCATGTGGGGAATTTATCCAGCTTTAGTCTGTTTAGTTTTTTTAGTGGATATTACCACTAAACACAGCTCTGACTGAGGAGGCAAGTTTCATTGGTTAATAAGAAGCTGTTGAAAGTGTTCCCTAATTGTTATCTGATGCACCCAGAAGAAGCATTCTGTTGTGTGACCATCCTACAGACTAATCAGAGGCTGGGAGCAGACCTGTTTCTCACATTAAAGGTATGTGGTGTGATTAGGGATTAAGTCAGTGCTGTCGTAACTAGGATTCAATCCAGTAGGAACCAGTAGTTCTATTATTAATAATCTCTTCTATTCTATTCTCCACTTTTAAATGTCATTAATAGACTGATTAGGTGGGGATCTGTGGAGTTAAGAGCAAGAGGACTTGATCAGTTTGTGGGGATATAAATGTAACTGACATCCCTACTGATCATTATGGCTTCCACTAGTAGCTTTGGCAGTTTTCACAAAGGAATCTTTACAAATGTGTTCAGAATCTGTACTGGAGGCATAAATAACTACAGTGATCACACTTGTGTTAGTAGCATAGTTCACTTTCAAGAGGAATCTGCCTTCTGATTCTGATATTTGTTATTAGCATTTAAAGAGTAAATAATAATGATTAAAGCATCTGCATTTTTGTGGATGTGAATGATGAGCAGAATACATTGCTTAACTGACCCCTTTTCAAATTCATCTTGCTCATTAGGTGAGCTACCTGTAAAATCACTAATTTTATGTTGCTTGTTGATATCAGTTAATGAAAACTTTCATTTAACTGGATTTTAACATTCTCTTGTGTTTACAGAAACTGATCTACATTTGATTTTGTTGGGTTTATTGGCATTTAGCTCAGTTATTCCAAAACCAGACCCTAAAATATGGAAGTGGTACTTTGTTCATTGGTCTGGTTAAGAATTGCTAAGCATGAGTGTGTCCTGGTATGCTGTTTCCAGGAGCAAATTCTGTACAGACTCATATACGTTATCGCCTTTGGATATCCCCCCACAACTCTAATATTTGATTATTGACTGTGAAATCTTAGCTTCCAGCTGGATAAGAGTTCTTTGTGCACTCATTAGCTTCTTCGTTTCTTTTCACTTTGTGATCTCCTGTTTCGCTAACGTGCATCTTGGTAGCCCTATGGTATCAGTTGAACTGATTCAGTTTCACATGAATGACCAAACTGATACTTTCGTTTCTCCCGTTTGAAAGATTAGGTTTGCCTAAAAATATTGCACATAGGTTAGAACTGAAAATAGTCACTTTTGGCCTGATACTGCAATGAGTTCTGTGCAGATGGTCCCAGCAACCGTGTGGAAATCTGTTGATTCAAATGGCACTTTGCACAGGTGCCAGGGATCTCACCGCAAGGAACTTGTTGCATGGTTGGAGTCTTTCTCTGACAGCTGAATGGCATGACTCTGAAATGTGCTCTAATTGGATCTGGGTGCACTGAACACCTCAAGTGTATGTCCAGAACACAACAGAGGTTGACTCTGATGAATCTACTGTTCTCCATAGTTGCCGTAGAAGCCAGTGGGCCTTTCTCTTCCTTCCCTAGTGTCCTCTGTTAGAATTCTTTTTGTCCAGGTCTGGCTGGCACCCCATATCTCCCATTGCATTTCAGTAATTTGATTTATTCCATGAGAGTCAGAATAAATCTAGAATGAGTCCAAATGAACAGTAGGCTGAAGTGGAGCAGCAGTCTGGTATGTCTACTTACTGTGCATATTATCTGGGAATACTGATTCCCTCTGTATTTAGTTTCCAACAGTCATGACATTAGGTTTTCAAAGGATGACCCCACGTAGGTTAGCCACAGTTCATCACCATGAACAGAACAAGTGACGTATTAGTTATTTTCTTGAGATGTAATACAAAATATTGTATTTGTGCATATAAATAAGCACTTGGTAACATTGACATAGTGTAATATTAAAAAAAAAATTCTCCTGTTGATACACAGTTATCTACACAGATAGACCTGTCGAAGTCAATTGGACTGCTCTTGTGAGTGCTCACTCATACGAGTTAAGGTCTTGCCAGTCTGGTTCAGAATGTTTGCATCTTCAAAACACATACCCAGTATTAGCTCAAATGGAATGTCTGCATTTACTAGGCTATCTACTGGGAGCTTTCTAAATAGATAGTACTTAAGATAGTAAATTCTAAAAATGATTATTTTGATCTAAAATAGCTATACGTTCCAGAACTGCCAGACCTTGAGACATTGTGCCCCAAAGTAAGATGCAGTCTAAACTCATATCTTTATGATCCCCTCAGTCTTTGTCAGTCAAAGCATTTGAGGACAAATTACACCAGCTATAGAACAGATATTTAGATCAGCATTTTTACTTCAAACAAAGGTTATTGTTACAGTCATAGAAAAGTGCTATAGATTGGAGTATCATTTTCAGTGTTCTGGGACGGGCTCTGTTAACGTCTCTCCTTTTTTGATGTATTGCTTGTATTTTAGTCTTTATGCTAGTGATCGCCAGTGGTGTATTATGTCTGTTGATGAAGAGAGCTGGTAAAAGTTATAAAAATAAAGGAGACACTTAAATATAAGATGAAAGGACAAAAACAAAAAATAAACCAAAAAGAAGAAGAAAAGCACAGAAAATAAAGTTTTCTAAAATTATGGGGCCAGATCCTTCATTGGTGTAAATCAGAGTAGCTACATTGAAGTTAATGGGGCTATGTTAACTTACCAAAGATCTGTCCCATAATTTAGAATATATTTTAAGGGTATGAAGAATGGCATTGTGTGTTATATTTTCTCTGGTGTTAAGTATTGGTGTACAGTACTTTAAATACAAACCAAGTTCCTGATTCTAAGAGTTTCTGAGTGCCACTGGCTTCCATTGTTTTAACAGAATCTGGCCTGATGGCCTTAAATTTAAAAATTATTGTGGTTCTGTCGCCCTTTTTTTTTTTTTAAACAAAAGGCTTGATCTTACTACCTTTTAAAGTCCGTGCCAAATCTCCCATTGACTTTAATAGGAATGGAATGAATCCTGAGAAGAGCATGCTTATTTCAAGTGACTGTGACCCCCATAGGTACTTGCTTAAGATATGCAAATAACACAGAAAGCTTGGGGACTACATTGGCTCTTTGCATTGCTAACACAGCTCGATTCTTCCTGCACATGCATTAATAGCTGTTTAGTGCATAATTCAAAGGGTAGATATACCCTAAAGATTCTCCCATGTTGTGAGAGGTAGTTCTTCCTATCAGAGTTTAAGGAACTGGTAGTGTGGTTTTATAGAAACAAGCATTAAAGCCAAGAATCTGTCCTGGCCTGCATGACATGAAGAACTTCATAAGTGTGGGTTTGTTAAAATGTTCTGGATGCTATATTGTGCAAAAGCAACTGGATAAACAGGAGCATTAGAAAATATTTTAGGATTAGAAGATTAAAAGTAATTGGCAAATGGAAAACTGGATAGTACAGGGGATTGGTAAGGGATCTACATCCTTTCACCTCCTGTTTAGAGACTGAAATGTGACCCAGGTAATCAGAAATGAAGACTGATTAATATCTGATGCTCCAACTTCATTGCATGGTCCAGTTGTAAGCAGACAAAAGTCAGTTTTTGAGAAATCACCATGACCATGTGCACCCTAATCAACAGTCACACCAGAAGCCAAGGATTTCATGGATGCAGAGGCTGAACTTATACTATCAACCCTTGAGTGTTGAGTTTGAGCCTGTTATGTGCATGTAGGACATTAGTTCCTACAGGTGAAATTCACTTTCTAAAATAGATAAAGAGAGTAACTGGCAGATACTATGGATTCCTTGGTAGACTGCTGTTCTGTTAAATTAGAAAAATAATCTAAGCCATTTGCCATAATAATGAATTCAGGATTGGATTTGGAAAAGAGAGAAGCAAGTAAAGTTGTGAGGGAGGGTATTCTGGGTCAGGAAAATCAAATAAAAACACCCTCTTAGATTTAAAAGCACTGAAAAAATCTTTATACTCGTCCATAAAAAAGAAACAAAGGGTGCAGGCATCCTATAACAATTAAAAAATGAAAAACAAACAAACAAAAAAACCCCAACCAATCCTCTAAAACTCTAAAAAGGTCATGACATCATCAAGAGTTAGAGACTTAAATAAAGGCAACATAAATTCAAATATCTACCAGAAATGTGTGATAAATAAATTGCCTTTGTAAAGTGCTTTTCAGCTTGACCTAAACATATTAAAAACATGAAATCTCCAAACACTGCCCATCTTTCAGATGGGGAATCTGAGCCACAAAGTGATTAAGTGACTTAGCTAAGGTTGCAAAGCCAAGAATAGAACCCCGGAGTTCTGATGCCCACTCCCTTGCTGTAATTATTAGACTAAGGGGGAGTTAAAAATTCTAAAATACCAGAACACGAAAGAAGGGTGATCCAGTTGTGGTACAGTAACTCCTCACTTAAAGTCGTCCCAGTTAACGTTTCGTTGTTACGTTTCTGATCAATTAGGGAACATGCTCGTTTAAAGTTGCGCAATGCTCCCTTATAACGTAGTTTGGCAGTCACCTGCTTTGTCCACTGCTTGCAGGAAGAGCAGCCCATTGGAGCTAGCTGGTGGGGGCTTGGAACCAGGGTGGACTGGCAGCCCCCCTATCAGCTCCCTATTCCCCTAAGTTCCCTGTGCGGCAGCTGCCCAGCAGGTTATCAGTGCCCAGGCAGTTCATCTGTCCCTCCCCCCACTGCCGTGTGCTGCTCCTGCCCTTTGCCTTGGAGCTGCTCCCGGGAGCCTCCTGCTTGCTGTGCGGGGTGGGGGGGTAAGAGGGAGGGCTAATGTCAGGGTGTCCCCCTCCCCTCTGCTCCTGCACTCCGCTTAACCCATTTCCAAAGAGGCTCACGACAGCGCTCAGGACGGAGGGAGCTTGCTGGCAGGAGCTGCTGTCTCACCTTGCTGATCTATTTAAAAAGGAAGTGTACTTAGAGTGGGGTCAGCGTACTTAAAGGGGCAATGCACATCTCTCTCTCTCACACACGGTGTGTGTCTCTGTCTGCCATGCTGTTTCCCCTCCCTCCATTCGTGCTGCCTTGTAAAGTGTGAGGCTACATTAACAACAATGTGTTAACCCTTGAGGGCTCAGCCAATTGCTAGTTCATCATTTAGTAGTAAGGCATTCCCTGGGAAATATCTCACCCTCTGACTTCACCATCTCAACCAAGCTTCACAATCATCATCGCTGTGTGGCAGTATTAAATTGTCTGTTTAAAACATGTGTGTATTATAGATATATAATATAGTCTTTTTCTGGTGAAAAAAATTTCCCTGGAACCTAACCCCCCCATTTACATTAATTCTTATGGGGAAATTGGATTTGCTTAACATCGTTTCGCTTAAAGTCACATTTTTGAGGAACATAACTACAACGTTAAATGAGGAGTTACTGTATAAAAGCATGTACAGTAAAAACAAGGCAAAAACCTTTCCCCAGCTACAGGTGATGTTCTATAGAATACCCAGTGAATGCTCTAATTAATTATCTTAATAAAGATTTATAAGAGCAAAATAAAGATACAGATGTTTTGCACATCTAATGACAAAATGGTTGAGGCTATATAAACACCTTATTTACTTAAAAACTACCTAGGAATAAATTTTATATTGGAAAAGCCCGGAAGGCCTTTAATATGTTTTGTATACTAAATGTACACAGAGGCTTGTAGCTGCTACGGAAGTTAGATCTTGAAGGATTGAGAATACCCAAAAGAGTGAAGAATGCACTTGAAACTGTACTAAGTAGTAATCATCTGTAAGGAACACTGGAGAAACAAGATGGGTGAAGTAATATCTTTTATTGGGCCAACTTCTGTTGGTGAGATAGACAGACAAACTTTCATGCTTACACAGAGCTCTGAAGCTTGTTTTGTTTACCAACAGCAGTTGGTCCAATAAAAGATATTATCTCACACACCTTGTTTCTCCAGTGTTTCTTACACATGGTTACTATCTAGAACAGTTTTAAGTGCATTCTCCACTCTTCCTTTTGGGTAGCCTCAATCCTTCAAGATCTAACATGAGTTAAGTTGTCTCTCTAATAGCCTGGAACCAACACTGCTACAACAACACTGTATTTAAGAAATACTGACATTTAACAAAATCAAGCTTCCTCTTATCAGCTTCTTTTATATTTTCTGGCTCTTTTTAAGAATAATGGAAAAGAAGCATACATTTAGTTCTACTGAAGAGATGAACTAAATCCCTATGATCATTTTGGTCATAGCCTGTTAGCATGGCCAGTAACTTAAGTCTGAACTCTACTGATAATTATTGACATTCATGAATGAATTAAACTATTAACTAAAAAGAGTTTGGACTTTTAGATGCTTTAGACTAGTGATCCTTACTAGTGGGATTTATTTCAGTTTAATTCATAACAGGCTCAGATCCTCAAAGGTATTTAGGCTTGTAACTTTCGTTTAAATCTGTGGCTGAGGTGGGAATGGGACCTGGACTCCTTGGGACTCTCAATTTAGTGCTCTAGTCACTAAACTATTTTTTCCATCCTAAGGGAGGGCCTGCTACAGGAGAATGCTGAACGTGAGTCATACCTCTGTGTATCTGCCTGGGAGCCATAGGTCTGAGGATGTTTTTTTAACCCCGGCCCTGCTCACTCTGCACTCCTGCTTGTGGGAAGAGTAAAGTTGGACTCCACAGCTCGATTAGAACTGCAGTGTTTTAGTGTTGCTTTGTCCTCTTCCTTGTGATTTGTGTGCTGGCAGGGAACGTATGGGTTAGAAAGTAAAACACAGAGGGTGTGAGGGGAATGGGAATGAACTGTTGGAGTAAGTACCTGAAGCTAGCCATCGCCTTGGAAATTTCAGAGAAATGTGGATGGGGTATGACTTCTTTCGCCCCCCCTGCTTCCTTCTCTCTCTCTCCCCTTTATTCTATTCTCTCTGGAAAAGGAAAGAGAGCAAGAGGAAAAATATATATATATATATATACACACACACAGAGAGAGAGAATTTGCTGTCCTTACATAGAGATATGATATGTAACTGAGAAATCTGAAAGTCAAGCCAAGACTTGAGAAGAATGCACGAATCCAAACACTTTGGCAAATGGGTAGGCTTCATCCAAATTTGGCTGGCTGAAAGCTGAGGCAGTTTTAGTTTATACCATTACCACTTTCCTTCAAGTGCTTCTGCTAGCCTTGCTATATGGAAGCTAGTTTCCTTGTTCCTTTACCTGATGACCCTAGCGGAGGCTTTAAATAGGTTTTCTGTGCTTGAAAAATGACTTTTGAGTGTAATAACATTAAGATGACCTTATCTTACCTTTCACGTACACCTTCTGCTAATGGGATCCATTATTTTAAATTGTGGCAGGGTACTCAGTGTAACGCCGGTCCAACAATTGGTAATCAGTTACATTCCAGTGTTTTAAAGATTTTTTTCCCCTCTATTGCAATTGGTAAGCACAAGATATACTGTAAATTCTTAATTCTCTTTTATCCTCATGTTGCAGAGAAGGAGATTAACGTGGGACACCAAACTTGCTATGTAGGGCATTAATCAGGATTAGGAAAAGTTACAAAAATATATTCATTTACAGCTACTCTGTTGATATGCTTAATATGTTTTTCCAATGTTCAGAAATAAAAGTAATTAGCAACAAGCAGCAGCTGGACTTATTGTCACTCCTGCTTCCTAACTGATGTCCAAAGAGCGCCTGCAAAGATGGACTTGTTGTCTGTAGGCTCTCTAGATGGACTCCTAAGAATAATGGATGTATTTACTCATAAGAGCCACTTAAGGTAAAGTATTTTGGCTGGTTATTCAGTGCAAGAGCAAAATAAACAAACAAACACTGACTGAATGAGCAAAAACAGATCTTGCAACTGAGTTAATCACACATGGAGTGGCTGTTATTTTCTGTTTTCCTTAATTCCTTCAGTGCCCCTTTAAATTAAAGGCAGAGATGTTTCACTGAACATCAGTGAAACTGAACATTTGAAATAACGTGATGGATAAAGACATAATGAACCAAATCCTGTGGAGTAGCTGCAGTTCCTACTGACTTCAGTGGGTCAGGCCCAGCATGTTTTGCCTACAATTTTTGCTATCCTGTTTTTAGCAATAGGAACCAAAGATCCTCTGCAGTAGAGTCAGTCCCCCAAAACTAGCCCCTCCCCAAAGAACTCCTCAGAGCCAGATTCTTAGCCTGAAATTGGGACTCTCAAGCCCCATAGCAATGTTAAATCCTGGTTATACCATGGTGCCTTTCAATATCATGGTTATCTATTTAAAGATCTTTGCCAGACACACACAGATTTCATTTCAGCTTATCAGAAAAAAGTTTTAACCAGCTCATTGGAATCATGTTTCTTTAAAACAAGAATCAGAGGCTGAAAAGCATCTTTATACCATGATTTAGCAACCAGTTGACTCACTATACGTGTTTAGTGCTGATGGCATACAATGTATAAGCATCTTATACTCCAAGCTAAATAGCTAAAAGGCATTTCTATTATATGCATTTTAAAATGTTTACATTTCATGCTCTTTGTATGTCTGAGTTTTTCCGTATGGTGTGATTCTGAATGAGCGGTGATCACGTGCTTGCTCTGTGGCTCAGCTGTTGAGGAGGGGAAGAAAAAAATAATTACACCATTTGCCTAATGCATTACAACTGAATCCTGGAGAAAAGCAGTAATTCACTTAACAGTTGGGGGAATGAAAATCTGACCCTGCACGGAGTGTGTCGAAACTTTATACGCCCTCGTTTAAGCCCTTCTCATACAGAAAAATCCAAGGCATGGCACTGCCGCATGGAGGCTTCCACTGACATCCCTGCTTATTAGGAATGGTATACAAAGGGTGAACTGGGTGAAGGGTGGGTGGGTAATTGGTTGCTGAATATTGTGTAATAGTTATAATTCAGGAAAAGAAGTAAAGCTGTGGTGACATTTTTGTCATGAGAGACTTTTCCCCCTTCCCTCCCCCCTTCCTTTTTTGGCCATCAAACCAGTTGTACAGGAGCAGCAAATCTCTCTATGATGTCACAAGGCAGGTGTGGTGCACTCATGGGAAGGGCAGGACTGCTTGCTATGAGAACAGAGATTTTAATAACATAAGCCTGGAAGCCTTGCTTCCTTCCTTCCTGCAATCCATGTGCTCATAGATCATGAGAACAGTTAAGTAGATCTACTTTTTTTTTTTTTTTTAATTAGTGATGTCATGGTTTTGGGTGTAGTAAGTTTCTTTCTTTGCTACATGCCATTTTTCTACTGTAATTTTTTCATCCTTATTTTACTGAGTTAGAGCTCTTTATAGGAAAAGAACGGAAGATTTCCTTGGAGAATGTCTGCGTTGAGTAATCTTTGAGAAAATTGCCTTTCAGTTCAGACAGCAACCCCCATATTTCTAAAAAGGAGTCTCGGCGGATACTGGATGCTGTTGCAAGAATGCTCTTTATATGAAGGAGTGGATGTAATCAGACGCAGTCAACTGAATTCGGTTTTCAAATTTCATTTTTGTGTGTTCAGATTCATAAAACAGTGGTACTCCTTTTGCTGTAATACTGACTTCCACTCCAAATTCTTTGTCATATTGGCAGATCAAGACTGGGGGCCTGATCTTGTATTCCACACTCAGCTAAAATGCTCACAACAGTCTCCTATTGAGGGATATCTAGATTAGCTTGATTTTAAAGTGGAGGATGGGGCAGTACTTTAGAGCAGTGAAGGATGGATGGTACAGTGGTAATAGCCTGGTACTTTAGAGAGCTGAGTTCATGTCCCTCCTCTACCACAGACTTCCTGTGTGACATTGGGTGAGTCACTTAGCCTCTTTGTGCCTCAATTCTCCATCTGTAGAATTGAGATAATAGTACTTCCCTACCTAAAATGGATGTTGTGAGTTAAAGATTGTGATGTGCTCAAATGCAACAATAATGGTGGCCATATAAGTACAGAAGAAAGATAGGAATTGAGTCAAGATATTCAGGTCCAGCTCTATGAAACTGGGCAAGTCTCTTTAACCTATGTGTGCCTCAATTTCCACAACTGAAAAATGGGCACAATATTTATTCAACTTTGTAAAGCATGCTGAGATCTTCAGATGTAAAGTGCTGCAGAAGTGAAGGGTTTTATTACTATTTTATGACATATTTGTTACAAAACATTGGTGATGCAGGTCTTATTAAAATTTATCCTTTCTTTTTTTCCTATTTGGTGTTTGAACAATTCTTCAGTACAGCTAAAATTATCGCATTCTTTTTTCATAGGTTACTTTAGGTGGAACCTTTATCGGCATTGGACGGAAAACTCCAGATTGCCAAGGCAACACCAAGTACTTCCGCTGCAAATTCTGCAATTTCACCTACATGGGCAACTCATCAAATGAACTAGAGCAACACTTCTTACAGACTCACCCGAACAAAATGAAAGCCGCCCTTCCTTCCTCTGAATCTGGAAAACCTTCAGAGAAAAACTCTAATAAATCCAGTCCTACTCTTCGATCATGTGATTCTGGAGACTTGGGGAAGTGGCAGGACAAAATCACCGTAAAAGCAGGAGACAACACACCAGTTGGATACTCGGTGCCTATCAAACCCATAGATTCTTCTAGACAAAATGATATAGATGCCACCAGTTACTACTGGTGTAAATTTTGCAGTTTCAGCTGTGAATCATCCAGCTCTCTCAAACTATTAGAACATTACAGCAAACAGCATGGGGGAAACCAATCAGGAAGCCTTCATCCAGATCTAAATGATAAACTTTCAAGGGGATCTGTCATTAATCAGAATGACCTAGCCAAAAATGCAGATGGGGAGCTAGTAACAAAGACAGAAAAGGGTTCTAGTATGGCAAAAAAGAAAGACTTCTCTAGCAAAGGTGGAGAGGATAACGTTGTGACAAGCTACAACTGTCAGTTCTGTGACTTTAGGTACTCAAAGAGCCATGGCCCAGAAGTAATAGTGGTGGGCCCACTTCTCCGTCATTATCAGCAGCTACACAACATTCACAAATGTACCATTAAACACTGTCAGTTCTGTCCCCGAGGCCTCTGCAGCCCAGAAAAGCACCTTGGAGATATTACTTATCCATTTGCTTGCCGAAAAAGTAATTGTTCCCACTGTGCTCTCTTGCTCTTGCACTTGTCTCCTGGGGTGACAGGAAGCTCTAGAGTCAAACACCAGTGCGATCAATGCTCATTCTCCACTCCTGATGTAGATATTCTCCTGCTTCATTATGAGAACGCACATGAAGCCCAGGCATCTGATGTCAAACAAGAAGCAAATACCCTTCAAGGGATGGATGGGCCGCTGACTCTCAAAGAGAACAAAGAACACTCATGTACCAAATGTGACTTTATTACCCAGGTGGAAGAAGAGATTTCCCGACACTACAGGTACAGTGAATTTTAAAATTACATATAGTAAATTACAAAACAAACAAACCCTGAACACTTCTATGAAATGTCAGGGATCCTAGTATACTGGAGAAACTTGAAATTAGATCAAAATGGGAATACATATAGGTGTATCTCTATATCTGGTTATATAGTGCCAAATCCAACTCACATTTACTTTGGTCCAACTCCAGGTAAGTCAATGGAGTTATTCTAGATTTAAACCAGTGCACCTAAGAGCAAAATTTAGACCTGTGTGAATGCTGTGGTTCCTACATATTTGAGATTTGCTGAGCTGTTTTCCATCTGAAATACTTCTAGCTACTTTCTGCCAGAAAGCTGATATCTTCATTTATGAAGGGAATCCAAATGGTTTTCTTCCCAAGACTGACTATAGGTCTATTTCTTTCATGCTTTATAGTACAAGACTCTTATTAACTACCTTTTTGTAGTATTTTCCATCCCCAATTCCAACATTTCAATGATTAAGGACATTCTGCTGTTGTTTAGTATTCCTTTTAGGGCTGTCGATTAATCGAGTTAACTCACGTGATTAACTCAAAAAATTAATCACGATTGAAAACATTAATCGCGATTAATGTCACTGTTAATAGAATACCAATTGAAATTTATTCAATATTTTTGGATGTTTTTCTTCATTTTCAAATATAAGGATTTTAATTACAACACAGAATACAAAATGTATAGTGCTCACTTTATATTATTTTTGATTACAAATATTTGCACTGTAAAAATGATAAAAGAAATAGTATTTTTCAATTCACCTCATACAAGTACTGTAGTGCAAACTCTTTATCATGAAAGTGCAACTTACAAATGTAGGGTTTTTTTGTTACCTAACGGCACTCAAACAAAACAATGTGAAACTTTATTGCCTACAAGTCCACCCAGTCCTACTTCTTGTTAAGCCAGTCGCTAAGAGAAACAAGTTTTTTCACATTTATGGGAGATCATGCTGCCCTCTTCTTATTTACAATGTGACCTGAAAGTGAGAACAGGCGTTTGAATGGCACTGTTGTAGCTGGTGTCACAAGCTATTTATATGCCAGGTGCGCTAAAGATTCATATGCCTCTTCATGCTTTGGCCATCGTTCCAGAGGACATGCTTCCATGCTGATGACGCTCATTAAAAAATAATGCGTGAATTAAATTAGTGACTGAACTCTGTGGGGAAGAATTGTATGTCTCCTGCTCTGTTTTACTTGCATTCTGCCATATATTTCATGTTATAGGAGTCTCAAATGATGACCCAGCACATGTTGTTCGTTTTAAGAACACTTTCACTGCAAATTTGACAAAATGCAAAGAAGATACGAATGTGAAATTTCTAAAGATAGCTACAGCAATCAACCCAAAATTTAAGAATCTGAAATGTCTTCCAAAATCTGAGAGGGATGAGGTGTGGAGAATTCTTTCAGAAGTCTTAAAAGAGCAACACTCTTGATGCAGAAAGTACAGAACTCAAACCACCAAAAAAGAAAATTAATCTTCCACTGGTGGCATCTGACTCAGATGATGAAAATGAACATGCATTGGTCTGCACTGCTTTGGATTGTTATCGAGCAGAACCCATCAGCATGGACGCATGTCCCCTGGAATGGTGGTTGAAGCATGAAGGGACATATGAAGCTTTAGAGCATCTGGCACGTAAATATCTTGCAATGCCGGCTGCAACAGTGTCATGTGAACGCCTGTTCTCACTTTCAGGTGACATTGTAAAGAAGAAGCGGGCAGCATTATCTCCTACAAATGTAAAGAAACTTGTTTGTCTGAGCAATTGGCTGAACATGAAGTAGGACTGAGTGCACTTGTAGGCTGAGCGATTGGCTGAAGAAGGACTCGTGGCCTCTAAAGTTTTACGTTGTTTTATTGTTGAATGCAGGTTTTTATTGTACATAATTCTACATTTGTAAGTTCAACTTTCATGATAAAGAGATTGCATTACAGTACTTGTAATAGGTGAACTGAAAAATACTATTTTGGTTTTTACAGTGCAAATATTTGTAATCAAAAATAAATATAAAGTGAACACTGTACACTTTGTATTCTGTGTTGTAATTGAAACCAATATATTTGAAAATGTAGAAAACATCCAAAAATATTTAAATAAAGGGTATTCTATTATTGTTTAACAGTGTGATTCATCGTGCGATTGATTTTTTTTTAATCGCTTGACCGCCCTAATTCCTTTCAAACTGGGAGTAGGCACTCTTTCATCTGTTGATGCCATCCCACAAGATACTTTTCCAGATGATTATTTTTATGTTGTTGGTCTAAAGTGTCACTTTATTTATTTTTAAGTGTTAGCATTGCTATATGAAGATGGACAGAACCAGTCTTCCGATTCATGTCCTTATGGAAGCCAATTCCCTGATAAACCTTTTGGGGTGGATCCTCAGCTGTTGGAAATTGACTTCAGTGGAGCTTTGCCAGTTTACATCATCTGAGAATTTGGCCCTCTGATTTTAAAAGAACAGTTTGTTATACATTTTGCAAAAACTGGGTTAAATATTAAGTAAAGAATGTTAACTGGCATTAAACATTTATGACCAAAGAGTCAATGGCAACCACAGAACATCCAGACTTCCATCACCTTTAAAGGATTTTTGCATAGAAGCCATATATAGTGATGACAAAAGAAGATCCAGTTTCAGACCTCTCTTAAATATGAGAGCCTGCAATGCATTTACTAGATTCCAGGACATTGAGAAAGTAACAAAGGCAGACTATAGTATAGTGCTTTAATAGAGCTTAAAACAGGGGCATCTAAACATTGCCCAACAGAGGGCTGCATTGGCAATATGTTGGGAGCCCATAAAAAAATGGAGCAAATTGCTCATCTTTAATTTGGGGCTGTAGCCTCCAGAGACTACAGGTCCCAGCATGCAGTGCCCAATTTTTTATTTAAGTGGGCCACAGGGATGCTGTGGGGATTAACTGGTTAATGTTTGTAAACTGCTTTGAAGATGAAGAGTGGTATCTAAGTACTAGATATTATTATCAGGTCCGCTTTGGGCCAGGTTGTATAACCTCCATAGACAGCACTTTGGTGCTGGGGCATGGCATGATTTTTTTTTTTGTTAGCTATTAAAGATTTTATTTTTAGCTATTCCATGGCTTCTCTACTGGAAAAAAATTGTTTTGCTGCAGCTGGTAAATTTTTAAGAAGCATGTTTAATTAAAATGCCCATTCCTAAGAAAAAGGGAGGGAGAGAGGGCAAAATTTTCAAAACTGAGTGCCTTAAGTTAGGCACCTAAATCAGTGGCCTAATTTAAAAAAAATGCTGAACAGCCAACAGCTCCTACCAATGTCAGTGGGAACTGCTATTTACTCAGTATTTTGAAAATCAGGAGACTTATTTAAAGGTCTAAATGTGGACGTGGGTACCTAAAATTAGGCTCCTTTGTTTGAAAAGCTTGGGAAGAATTCTCTAAACCTTTAGCACACCACACCCTCATGTACTTTGTAGATGTCATATAACTAGAACCACAACTCCCTGCCCTCAACATCTCCCAATTTCAAACACGTCTCACTTTTAAAATGTGTATTGTTCTCATTTTTCATGTCCCTTCTCCTGTAAAATCACACTTTTGTAGTTTAATTCTGGGAAAAAATTTAAAACAAATATTTAGAATCTATTAAAAAAAAGACCTAAAATGACTTTTCCATAGATAATAGTTTTATTTAAATACCCATTATCTTTTGACCTACTAGGATAGAAGCATGGGGCTATTCCAATTGGAAAGGGAGGAATTTTTTACTATATAATGGTATACAACTTCCATGTCTACCTTCAATGAGTAAATTTTAGGGATGTTAATCAATCCTATTCTTCTTTTCTCCCTCTGAGTCCTATACAGTTGGTCCTGGCTGTACAGGTGAAGAGATACAAGAATAATTCCAAGAAAAAAAGATCCAGAATTTTTGAAAAATATTTGTATCTGTGAATTACGTGGCACATATAGGGTATATCTAGTCTGCAATTAGATACCCTCCCCCTTTGTAGGGTCACAGAGCCCAGGCTCCAGCCCAAGCCCAGATGTCTACAGCTCAGTTAAACAGCCCCTGAGCCCAAGCCTCGTAAGGCAAGCTAGCTGGCACAGGCCAGTCTTGGGTTTTTAATTGCAGACTAGACATCCCCATAGAGCACATACTGGTGTGATATAAAGTTTTTATCAATGGGATGATGTTCTTTGTGACTTCCTCATGCATGAGCAAGACTTTAGACATAGAAAGTATTTATGCCACACAGTCATGTATTCTCTCTCTCTCTCTCTATATATATATATAGAGAGAGAGAAGAATACAAGAACATAAGAATGGCCCTACTGGGTCAGACCAAAGGTCCATCTAGCCCAGTATCCTGTCTTCTGACAGGGGCTAGTGCCAGGTGTCCCAGAGGGAATGAACAGAACAGGTAATCATCAAGTGATCCATCCCCTGTCGCTCATTCCCAGCTTCTGGCAAACAGAGGCTAGGGACACCGTTCCTGCCCATCCTGGCTAATAGCCATTGATGAACCTATCTTTCATGAATTTATCTAGTTCTTTTTTTAACCCTGTTATGGTCTTGGCCTTCACAACATCCTCTGGCAAGGAGTTCCACATGTTGACTGTGCGTTGTGTGAAGAAATACTTCCTTTTATTTGTTTTAAACCTGCTGCCTATTAATTTCATTTGGTGACCCCTAGTTCTTGTGTTATGAGAAGTAGTAAACAACACTTCCTTATCTACTTCCTCCACACCAGTCATGATTTTATAGACCTCAATCATATCTCCTCTTAGCCATCTTTTTTCCAAGCTGAAAAGTCCCAGTCTTATTAACCTTTTATCATACGGAAATATAATAATTATTATGTAATAAAATAATGTGATAGTTACTCTCAGTTCCACCACTGTGAGGGAAAAATGCAGCAAAACTCGCTGCTGGCAATTTATATACTAAGAAGCTGAATAGATCCCAACTATAAATACATAATTATGCATTGTATGGACAGAAATGGTGTTTTTCAATTCCCATATTTAATTTTACCATTGGCACATACTGAATACCATGGATCTGCTTAGAACCTGCCTGCATGGTTGAGTCTGTGAACTCCCTTGTGTGTGCATCTTCAATGACTTTCAAGAATTGCAGGTATACACTATGCATCCAGTTTTTTTCTGCATCTTTCTGGCTGTACGTCTGTAATATCATTTTTGTCTGTTTACTTAAATATTATTTTTGTGTCATTGTCCTCCAGTATTATCCATCTGCAATGCAGGCCTTGGCAGCCCTTCATTACTGACAACATTAGAATTTGCAAGAATAATTAGCTTTTCATGTTGTCTCCCTACAGAAATATATACTTAAGTTTAACACCACTCAGTTTTTCCTTCACATGTAATTTGTAGGCTGTTCAGTTGAATTCAAAGTTAATGAATCACATTGCATGTCAGTGTAGTTGTGCCTAAACCTGCCTAAAATGTGCTTACATAAACAGATCTCCAAATGGCTAATTGTCCTACATTTTCTATTGTTTGCAGTGTTCAAGCCATGTTGGTCCCAGGATATTAGAAGGGAAAATATGGGTGAGGTAATCTTTTATTGGACCAACTTCTGTTGGTGAAAGAGCTGTGTAGTTTGAAACCTTGTCTCTTTAACCAATAGAAGTTGGTCAAATAAAATATATTACCTCACCGACCTTGTCTCGCTACACTTTCTACTAATTTAACTATTACTCTGACCCCGTTGTACCTGAAGAATCAGGAGATATTCTTTACATTTCATTGAGAGCTTCAGTTATGCAGTGTACTCCATAGGTGTGTGTTACTATAACGGATTAAACAATTTCTGCATGGGTAATATGTAGTCAGATATCTTTGGATGAAAAAGTTCTTTACTATAGAAATTATAGTAGGTGAGGAAATTATATTCCCTCCCCGCCCCAGCAAAACAATTTTGTTGTAATCATTTTTGTCTGTTTTTTGTTGAAAGATCAAAAATCTGAAACCAAACTTATTTTGATTTTTGGCAACTTTTAATAACCTTCAGAGTTCAGTTGCCAAAAGGTGGGGAAAAAATAATGTTTCTGTTTTTTTTGCTGAAAATCGATTTTATTTTTTTGGTGAATATTTCCATTAATGGAAAAGTTATTTTCTGTCAAATGTTTTACTGAAAATTTTTGGCAAGCTCTAGTAGAAATGTCAGGTAACATGATGAAAAATGGTCCAAACCTCTCTAGAAAAAGGGTAAGATAAAGGTCTGTAATATTCATTTTTTAAAAAAAGGACACACTTCCCACTCAGAATGCCTTATGATCTTTTGTAATGAGGGCAGAATCATGTTTTCCAATAAACAGAACTAATCTGTTGATAATGTAAGTGACAATTTTATTTGGTTTTCATTCAGAAGGATTCAAAAACTTTTTACAAGATACATGTAAAAAACCTGATTTTCAAAAAGGTAAGCGTGCAATTGAGTAAAAACAAGCTAAATGCATGTATGTAATTAGCACAACTGCATGTATAAATTGGTTCTTTGCATATGTGAATAGACAGCGAGAGTCATAAGTGGTTGTTTTTCCATGGAAAAACCTGATCGGTGCATGCAGTTTATGGCAGTTGCCCATACAGACTGGGTACACAATTGCACATGCAGCTGTACATCTGACTTTAAATATTAGACCTGAAGTAAGTACGAAGAGTCACTTCATGCATTACTGAAATGCAGCTGCCCTTGAGGTCAAATTCATCAACTGTCTAACCATGCACTACAACACTACACAGTGCTTTGGGAGAAGAAATGAAGAATAGTGCATAAAGCAGACAGCACAGGCTGTGGCTGAGGGCACAGGGACTTTTCAGGCCCTTATATCCCAGTGGATCCAGAGGGATATGTCTGGGGTACTGGGACAAGAGACTGCCTCTCCTGCTTCACATGGGCAGTAGCAGCCAAGAGGAGGGTCTTATGGCAATCCCTAGATTTGGGGGTTTCTTCCACAAAGCAGCCATCATCTGCTGCCGCTGAAGTGTGTGTGGGAGGGGGTGCGGGTAAAACAGGGCCATCCAGCTCTTTTACCAGACCTAGAGGGACCTGGTGTTGGCCCTGCCTTTCACCTGGGAAACAGCAGCAGCAGCTGGGAGGCGCCCTCCCACCCTTCTGATACCTTAATTCACTCAGCTCTGGAACTTGGACTGTGGATATATATTTTTTGTTGTTTGCTTTGCTTTCAGCGGTTGCTGCTTCTCCTTCATCCCACTCAGCCTCACTCTCCGGCCTTCACATCCTCCTACTTCCCTCCCTCAGTTTCCCTTCTCCCCTTACTCACTCCCCCTCTTACTCAAAAAGTCTCTTCCTCCCTCCCCTTCAACTCCAAGTATAACCCCCATCTAAAAACAAACATATAAAACCCCTCTTAAACCCAGCTTTTTGTAATATAAATAAAAGGGATAATGTGTTAACAAGAAATAAATAAAATGTGAAACATACAGAAACCATGGTAGTAACATGACATTTGCCTGCCGTCACCTGAGCACCTTTCCTGTGTGTGGTACCATTTTTCCCTACCCTTCAGGTGTGGGTTTTTTTGTGGCTTTTTATACTGCAAGCTCTGCAGCACAGTCACTTGTCACTGTCTTTGTAGTGCTCCTCATGCCAGTGACCTTAGGATGCTACTGCAATACAAATAAATAATAGTAAAATACTCGGTTGCAGCATGTAACAACTCAGATAGGATCTTGGTCAGAATATTTGACTCCTGTTCCTGTGAAAAGTGTCATGGAATATTTTAATGCCCACAAGTGTTCAGGACTTTAGATTTATATCATAATAAATTTTTAAAATGGCTTCAGTGCCTTCCTAATGCCATGATAAGATGAGTACTGGCCTAGGGCTTGATTTGTCTCTCATTCAACTCGGTGGAAAAACTGCATTGAGTTGAATGGTTCAGGAACAAGACCATAGAAGGAAGAGTGGTATTTGCTTTTTCACCAACACCATTTTCCTCCATCCCTCAGTTTTCTTTGGAAGTCTCTCATCCTAATACTGATCAACCCTGACATCGTGTGCTGTATCTTATCTCATAAGATCACAGCCTGAGATGGTACAACCACCATCTAGTTAGTAATGATAACTTTTGAAACACTAAATCAATGTATTATATAAAGCAACAGAGGGTCCTGTGGCACCTTTAGATGCAAGAAGTGAGGTTCTTACCCACGAAAGCTTATGCTCCCAATACTTCTGTTAGTCTTAAAGGTGCCACAGGACCCTCTGTTGCTTTTTACAGATTCAGACTAACACGGCTACCCCTCTGATACTTGTATTATATAGCGTACTATGCAAACTGCTTTTCTTTTAAACTTTCTTGATTAGCTTTTTGGGGCCTCACTTCACAAACTTCCATGGAATTTGTCCCATTATGAATCAATGGTAGATTTCAGTTCTGATTTAAAAACAAACGAACAAGTCAGCCCTTCAAGTTGCTTCCTGGATTGGTGCCAGGATAGGAAGAAAAATCAGATGTGCTCATGTAGCTTTTTTGTGTTGGGCCAAATTTGTACTCTGATCCGTAATGATTAAATTATTCACATGTATGCAGTTTTCAACACTTGCTCACTTTTAGGTTGGTGGGTATAGAAAATTTAGTTTAAGATCTGTGACCAAATCCTGGCTTGTCCAGTGTATCTACTAATATTGTACAAGTCTTAGGTATTGAGCTATCCAGTTGGGATCAGAGGTGGTTTTTTTATGTAGATTAGAAAAGGGTATGTTCTAAAAGAGCCTATCTTTTTATTCTACTTGTCCGAAAAGGCCCTAATTTTTCCCATTGGGTGGCATTTGTATAAAAAGTTACACAGGCAAATTAAGAAATCCTCATGTAACTTTCTGTGGGTGGAAAAAATAACCCCTTTCTAAAGAATTAAAAATCTACAAGCTTTCAGAGTAATAAAAGTGCATTTAAGCAGGCCCGTCCGTGCCTTAGTTATAAATATATAGTTAAAATCCCTGGCTGGCTGCTGCTATACTGTACATTTATTTGTTTCACTAGTATCATAATGGTGGTATATACAATCTGGATCAAAAATATTTAGCATGCACCTAATAAAGCCAAGTTAGACAGAAAAAGATCAGCTGCCTGAAGGTGTGATATCTGTAGAAAGGAGCCAAGTTAGAAAAGGGGGTTAGCCTTTCAAATGGCCAAGTTAAACAAAAGACACTTAGTGCTAAATTGCCTCCCAAAGGATTGATAAACGTTCAGGCAGGGAGTA
Source organism: Terrapene triunguis (assembly GCF_002925995.2). Classification (NCBI taxonomy): domain Eukaryota; kingdom Metazoa; phylum Chordata; order Testudines; family Emydidae; genus Terrapene; species Terrapene triunguis. The sequence goes on along the minus strand of NW_020664409.1, from coordinate 88,704,775 downwards.
AATTGGGGTTGGGCCATTAGTCCCAAATGGTGTCTTGTTTAACTTGGCTTTTTAGATAACTAACCCTTGTCGAATTTGGCCTTCTCTGAAGATATTCCACCTTTATATGACTAGCCTTTTCCCTCCCTAAATTGGCTTTTTCGTATCTGTTAAATGGTTTTGATCAGATAGCACTTTCTCTTTTTGGTTCAGAAACAGAATTAAGCTTGGTTCAGAAAAGAATTAAGTTAGTATCACACTGAGAGATGGGCTGATTTCAATAAAAAGCTAGTTTAGAATGAGACAATACAGCCAGAACAGGATTTTAACCCACTGTTTTCTGGCCCACAACAAGACTCCTTTGCCACTAGACTATATACAGAATAATTCACTGAATTTTTTGGAGGCTGAAGGAGCCCATCTAGTTATCTAAACTGAAAATAATAATACTGAAAAAGACTCAGAGAAAATATTACACAAGCACTACAGGTATTGATACTTGAATACATACTCATATCTGCATGCATGCATGCAAAATTTCATGAAAATCAGATACTTTAAATAGCATATGGTTTATTTTAAGTTTAGTCATTTATTTCTCCTACACGATCAGACTTAAAAAGGGATATTTTCTGTACTATTCCAGCTATACAGATGAACTAAACGCCAAATGCTGCTCTTATTCAAGTTAATGGGAGTTTTGCCACTAACTTCATTGGGACCAGGATTTGGCCTTGAAAGAATTAATTTTCAACAATTGAAGTTGTCATGGCAGTAACAGATTTCCCATACAAGCTTTGTCCAGTGTGGATAGTCAAGGGCTCATTTTTTCTAACTTGACTAGAGTCAGTACTGTGACTCTAAGTGCATAGGGTGTGTATGTATGAATGTATCTGTAGGGAGAAGGAATTACAGATTTATATACATTTTGATGAAGAGCAGGGACTGTCTTTTACCCTGCATTGGTACAGTGCCTAGCTCAATGGGACATCAATACTCACTGGGGACTCTGGCCGCTATTGTAGTATAAATAATAATAATTAATAAATGTTTCATAGTTAGCTCAGAGAAAGTATTCTGTTACTGTGGGATATACAGTAAACTGGTAACATGTTGTTCCAATATAGTAATGTATGCTTTACATGATTTACTAATATAGTACTTTGCATAGACTTATAATGAAAACAGGGATGTGCATTATTATTCCAACATATTACACACCTTTTAGCAGACTGTAATGGAATTCACATATATTCTCTGCTTCCCTACTTGAAAGCCTCTCATATGTTACGAAGTGCCTCTGCATTTGACAGCAGAATTCAATATATAAGGACACAATCAGCTGTCTTGTGTTTCCTTAAGAGCAGTCTCATTTCAAAACAGTTTTTAGAATTTCCATAGAGAACAAATAAGAATTGTTTATTGTTTCAACAACTCTTATCCCTTGAAGTATCTTTAGCTGTAAGTTAACTAGAGCTCTCCTCCAAAGTCCTCTGTATTGACTAAATGGATGTAAAATTGATGATAGGCGAAGGAATTTTTAAAAACAATTAAACAGGAATTCTTTAATACAGCACTATATTATACAAAGTGGCTTTTAATTAGGTGTCAGAAAGAAGTATGTCCCCTTGTGTTTCATTTTCTGTTGGAAAATGTCACAGTGGAATAAATAGGAGGTGAAAAGTGTATTGATTCAAATCAAAAAGAAAAATCATACAAAATCTGCAGTGAAATTATGTAGAGTTCAGAAAGACAGGACTGAGTATGAATGAACGGTTAGAGGATCATTGATAACAAAAGCAACAAACCAGTTTTTAGCAACTAGATTTATTTTTGTGTTACCCAACATACAACAAAAATAAACCCATATTCTTTATTTAGAGTTACATGTGCCACATAATTTCACTTCAAGTTCTGGATTTGGAAGTATTCCATTCCAGACCTCCTCATATATTTTGTAAGAAAAATTCAGGTACAAGAAAGGGGATGGTGAGTGGATTCTGATATTAAAATTATCTTCATTTTCTTTCAGGAGAGTACATAACTGCTACAAATGCCGTCAGTGCAGCTTTACAGCTGTTGACACTCAGTCACTACTAGAGCACTTCAACACTGTGCATTGTCAGGAGATGGACATCAGTACAGCCAATGGGGAAGACAGTCATGGTATGTCTGCTATCAAGGAAGAGCCCAAAATTGACCTAAAGGTCTACAGTCTGATCAATCCAGACCCCAAAATGGGGGAGCCCATTTCTGACAGCATAGTGAAGAGGGAAAAGCTAGAAGATAAGGAAGTGCTCAAGGAGAAAGGTTGGACTGACAGCTCCAATGATGATCTTCGCAGTGTGACCTGGAGAGGAACAGACATTTTGAGGGGAAGTCCATCATACACACAAACAAGCTTAGGCCTCCTGACCCCAGTGTCTGTTGGCCAAGAGCAGCCAAAGCCGTTAAGGGATAGTCCAAACGTAGAAGCTGCCCACCTTGCACGGCCTATTTATGGCTTGGCTGTTGAGACCAAGGGATTCCTGCAGGGGGTGCCAGCAGGAGGCGGAGAGAAATCTGGACCACTCACTCATCAATATCCTGGATCAGGCGATAACAAATCAAAGGACGAATCCCAGTCCCTGTTACGGGTAGGAAGCTTTCCTTTGTTACACTGAATGCATGCATATCGTGTTTACTTTCAACTACTCATTTCTTTAGTTTTGGAATGGTACTTTATTTTCAAGGGCACTTTATTAAAATCAGTCTAAAAGATTCAAACTTTTAGAGCTACATTGGCAGGTAATAGTTCACAAGCGTTTGTATAAAACATGTACCAGATGCAGTAGGAAGCAATCGTTTGTCTTGCTATTAGCTCTGACTGAATTTTGGTTAATCATTCCTGCTGATTATGCAAGAATCTGATACATTTGGCGAAGAAAGGTTTAGAACCCCAGAAGGCTGCACATCTGTTATATTAACACATCTAATCACCTCTTAAATTTTGAGATGGGGTGACAGCGCATACTGAAGCGAGATATCATAGTATTAAACAGCTAAAATGTGAAATATGAGTCAAATATTAATAAAGAAATGTAATTGGGGAGGGAGAGTTAAAACATGTAAAGTACATGTTAACTTTGACATTTGTCTGGTTGGCTTGTCGAAGAAGAAGAAGAAAAAAAGGAACTGAGGAAATGTCAAAAGAGAGAGAAATTCTGTATCTTACTGTACATTCTCATCCTATCCTCAAAACAAAACTGAACTAGTTCTCTCTCTGAACAAATCGCACCTGTGCATACAAAGGGCTTCCCCTCACTCTTTTACTGTATGTACTTTGCCCTGTGAAGGAAGTTTGAGTTTCAGATAACTCACTAATTCTGAGGAGGAGGTTAGTGGCCCGGGGAAATAACTGTCTTTCTCTCTGAGTCAGCACTGGGTTTTCACTAGGTTCCATTTCCCATCTGAACTCCTAGAAAGTTGCTGCAGTTGCTTTCAGTTTACATACAAAGGTGATTTTGAAACTCAGCTGGTATTGAGAATGGAAATAATGATTAGCTGCTTTTCTTTATTCTCTCTTTAAGGACATTTAGAATCAAAATCCAGTACAATATGAATGTCAATATGTCAGAAGGGTAAAGAGAAGGCAAATGTATTTTTCAGCAGTCTTCTATTATATATATATAAAAAATCTTTTGAGCTGTTTAAGTCAGTAGAGTCTAAAACTTGACAATTGTGCTAATTCTCAATAATTTATTTATAATGTAAAAGCTTCATGCATCTGAATGGAACCAAAGCATTATATATTGTATAAAGCCGTGAAATGTCACTGACATCATCTCTCAGCTTAATTATTTGAATAGTGACATGGAAGGCTTTCTGTGTGAAGATCTGGGTTGGGGACAATTGTGTATGGGAGCTTCATATATAGTACACGAGTTTCTTTTCTCCTCTATCAGTATTTTTTTGTAAAAATCCTGATTAGAGGTGAAATTTACCCTGACAGAAGGAACCACTTATATCCCACTTAAGCTCTATTTAGTGGGACTTAGCCATGCATAGACCTTTTGTTGGCTATCTCCACAGGGACCACTGTTACCCTGGGAGGCTAGCCAGTTGAGACTAAATTGTATTTGTTTTTGCACAGGCTAAACCTCATTGTCTATTAAAAAAAAAAACATGCAAAGGAATCTGGTAACATGCTGCATTAGCGCTGTGAAGACCTCTTATACTCCTCTGGCTGTGCCTGAAACCTAAAAATAATACCACTTTAGTTCTTCGATTTACCTGATTTTTTTACCACTGGAGAAGGCAGAGGAGGAAAGATTATGCTGGCCAATTTTTATGGTTGGCTCAACAAGAAATTCAAATATAAATATATATTTAAAGGTTCTTCACGGAAAGGTGCTAATGTGATGAGGTTTTCAAACCCATTTTTTGGGTTTGAATGGATTGCTTTTTAGAGGTGCTGAATTCCTGCAGTTCCCATTGACTTCTAATATCATTGTCCTCTGAACATGCAGTCTGCTTATTTAGGTGCATAAATATGGATTCAGTTATTAGGTTTAGGTACCTGCTTTTTAAAATTTTATCCTACATCCCAATTTCTGCTTTACATAGTTTGTAAAATGATTGTGGTAAAAGGTTAGGCTTAGTCTGCACTGATTAGGGAAACTATGTTGGCACCTTACAGGGAAGAATTACCTTGAAATACAGTTAATGCTAGTTGAACTCCACTGGACGCAGAACCTAATTGAACATGTCTTTCCCTCAACCCCCATTTCTTTTTATTTTCATGTTTCCATTTTTCTTCAGTGAAGACTGGAGAGGGGGCTTATGTCAGCTAGCCTAAGACAGTCATCTTTTTACTCTGACACTGTCAGTGGACTCCTGGAACATGCTGGACCGAGTTCATACACATCATAAGACATACCTATGTTTCATAACTATTGAGGGAAGAAGGAGATAGTGAGACTTTAGCCTTCATTTTGGGAGTTCTTGGGGCGAATGGAACTGTGAGGGTTTAGTGCTAATTCAGATTCAGAGCTGAATCAGGTCAGTGCGAAAAGAACCCCCAAAATTCCTGATTCAGTTCCCTGAGTGCAGAATTGTGCAGTGAAACCCTGGCTCTGTTAAAGTCAAAAACAAAACTTTGACTTCTGCGGGGCTAGAATTTCACCCAAAGGCATCTTTGCTGCTGACATTCTGAAGGATTAGAATGTCAATTGATCCAAGCAGAAGAGTTCTTTAGATTAATTCTGCTGCCTCCTCTTCATTTCCAAAAATCTAAGGTTTTTCTAGTCAACACTGATTGTACCCAGTGAATTAAAAAAAAAGAATGCTCTTTATTGTTTGAACGTATCTTACTTGATTATCCTCTTAGGAAAAAGAACATGTAAGTCTGTAACGTGAAGCAATGATTTAGGTACTAAAAGCTGGCATGCCCCAACCAGTGCTTCTAGCTGGTACAAGTCTCTAAAGTTATATCAGTAGTTTGAATTCAAAGTTGTGCGTGCTAGGGCCACTTGTTAACAAAAAGGCAAAATTTACACTACTTCTATTATTCTGTTTAGATGACAGAGACTGTCATTTCATGTTTTTGAAAAACTGACATGAACGGAACAGTTTTAATCTGGGGAGACCAAGTCGGAAGCACTGAATATGTAACGTGAGCAAAGGGGGAAAATCGCATGTGTCTGTTTTTGTGTTCCCCCCAGTGGTTCCCATTTACTAAGAAAGCTTTGAAATGATTTTAACAGTTATAAGGATAGTTTTCACTTTTCATCTTTGGACTTCACTTTTGACACTGGGTTGGCAGTGCTAGTCACACTGCTTACAGATGAGGTAATTGAGTCGCTGAGAAGCTTAGAGACCAGCCCCAGATCACATGGCAAATCAGTGGCAGAACCAGTATCAGAATTTTGTCCTTGTGACTCCCATTGGTCACTCCCTCCCTGTTCTGTTTTGAGTGGTGTTGCATGACATTTAAGTGGTCAAGGAATTTGGCTTATTTAATTGTTTTAAAAGTGTGTATAAATGCATATGGAATATACATAGCAATTATTATTTCTGGAAAGACATTTACATAATGCAAGTTGTGTTGCAAGCTGTATATTGTATATTCAGTGTACTCTTTGGAAACACAGTCCCATAGTTTTTTAATCACAGCTGATGAGGGAATGCTTATAGATAACACTGTGCATAAATAGAATTTGTTGTAGAATCAGCTAATGCAAGGTGTACAGAATTTATCCCACAGCAGAAAAATAAATAAGAGGATAATATCACAAGCAAGTTTTCTAGGTGTTTGTTTTATAGTATATCTCTGATGGTTGACATGTGGTTACAATGTCAGAAATAATAAAAATCGATTGAAAAAAGGTGGAAAATTTTATATATTATAATTTTGTCAACAAAATTGTCTCATAAGTACAATACATTTGTAAGCCTTCATGTTTTGTAACCTGCCTATATGCTGCTTTGCTGCTCTCATTCTACCTGTGATGGCCACCTGCCCCCCACAATGTGTCATTTAGTGGATTCTTCAGGGGAGAAGGTTGTGTAGGATTTCATTGCATCCTTTCAGGAGACTGAGATATTGTAATGATGACAGTTTGTACAATGCACGTGCAAACACATGTGGATAGTGGGCACACCTCCTGCCCCCCCAGATAATTAGAGAGAGTTTTCAGGCTGTTCATGTGTGAGTGAATCTTTCTCAGGGACTTGTTACCAGGGCCGGCTCTACTGTTTTTGCCGCCCCAAGCAGTGCGCCGAATTGCCGCCGCGGGGACAGTCTGTGTGCCATTAGGGCGGCACGCGTGTTTCCGCGGTGGCGGCAATTCGGCAGCAGCTTCTGTCTTCAGCCGGAAGACAGAAGCCACCGAACTGCCACCGCGGGCAGCTGAACATTGACGCTGCCGCCGAATTGCCGCCGCCGTGGAAACGCGCTTGCCGCCCTAACGGCACACGGACTGCCCCCGTCCTCCGTGGCGGCAATTTGGCGCACTGCTTGGGGGCAAAACCACATGGACTGCCACCCCTTGCAGATTGCCGCCCCAAGCACCTGCTTGGAATGTTGGTGTCTGGAGCCGGCTCTGTTTGTTACGCTTCTCTGAGTAGCTTTAATTTTATTTTTCTTATTAAAATGTTTCCAGTAACTGTATTTACAGGCTATGTGTATGTTTTGTAAATGGGAATACAAAAAAAAAAATCCCTCTTCATGGAACAATGTAGATGTTAACCCTCTCTTCCTTAGAGTAACTGATTTATAGTTTAAAGATTTGTTGACACTGGATGAGTCTATTGAGATGCAAAAATGTTCCTTTCGCGGGGGAGCGAACATTGGCAGCCAGCAGAAGATGAGCCAAGCAGCATTGTTTAGTGCTTTGACAACTCTGATTCTGGACAGTAGGAACTCTTTCCTAAACTGATTTTAAATGAAGTGTCCTGTTTTATTATGTTTTGATGCTGCAGTACCAAGTTTTCCACAGTGTAGACACACAGAGGTGCAACGTGATCCTGTTAATTTACACACACAGACCTATTTAGCATACAATGCTATCTGTGCACAAGGGGATGTGCAAATGTTACTGCAACATTTTCATATGCATGCATAAGATCACAGACCCTGATGTCTTCTAATGTCGTCCATTTCTGAAAGTGTCATACATATTATGGCCTATTTGCAGTAATTTCATATAAAACATATGTAATATGAGAAAAAATGAGGAGTACTTGTGGCACCTTAGAGACTAACAAATTTATTTGGGCATAAGCTTTCGTGGGCTAAAACCCACTTCATCAGATGCATGGAGTGGGAAAAAAAAACAGTACGCAGGTGTATATATACACAGTACATGAAAAGATGGGAGTTGCCTACTGTTTTTTCCCCCACTCCATGCATCTGATGAAGTGGGTTTTAGCCCACGAAAGCTTATGCCCAAATAAATGTGTTAGCCTCTAAGGTGCCACAAGGACTCTTCATTGCTTTTTGCTGATACAGACTAACATGGTTACCATGCTGAAACCTGTAATATGAGAGAGGGTCAATGGAGCAAATTGTAATAAATGGAGATCTTGGACAGCAATATTTAAGTCTTGACTAAAATATGTTAAAATTTGCTATAGATGTTTTCTTTTGAGGCCTAACCCTTGAGGGGCTGAACACTCTCAACTTTTCCATGGAACGGAGGGCACTCAGCAACACATGCTACAAGAAAGCGTTGTATTTCAAGACTGATTCAATTTACCTCAAGAATAGTTGGTTATTGTTCAGCCTGTGATATTTACACTTCAAATGTTCCATATTCTGTTCTGTATATAACTATCTAGAGCTGGTTAATTTTTTAAATTTTGAATTTCTGCTGGGCCAATTATGATTCCACCCCTTCACCTTTTTCTTAATAGGCCAAAGAGCAGGTTGATTTGTTTTCAAAGTTTGAAAGAAAAAAAAAGATGCCATTTTCAACTAGTTACTTAAAAGTAACTATGTAGTAAATATCATACATAATTTTCCTTATAGTGAATCATTGGATAGTTTATACTGTATTTTGAATTATTGATCCCTGTTTAACTGTGAGAGAGCCTTTCAAAGGGTTATGTGCCCAACAACCTCTGTAACTCACTGGAAATTCCTCACTCCCCTGTGTGCTTTTGAAAATATTCCCCCTGTGTATAAACATCAGATTGTTGGCTCTAGAAGGATAGCAAATCTCATAAGTGAATCCTGCTTGCACTGAAGTCAGTAGATTTGCTGCTGACTTTAACAGGAGGAGCAAACCCTGCATGTGAGAATATACAAAATGTGTTCTTAAAAGTCTTGGTAGCATTAACAGATGTACATAATCACTGGGGAATACAATGCAATGAATACCTTTTTTTAAGCAGGAGTATTTTTATGCTGATTTGTAGAATTAAACTTAGGAAGAGTATAATTGTTCCTTTTTTGCTTTAGTTGGTAGATTTCTTGGACACTGTATCCTTGTCCCCCACTTCCTTAAAAAGTAGCCCTCTAAAGAAGAAACAACTGAAACAGTTTCTCTTTAGCTGCATCTCATTTTTTTCCCATTTCCTCTGACTCCGTAAGGGATCTTTCAGGAAGTATTTATAGTCAAGGCCATTCATTGCCATACGGGTCCTCTAATTAACTCAGGGAAACTCAGCAGGCACTATGTCTTACTAATGCACATTGCTATGTTAGGTCAAAGAACTGCTAAGCTCTTTCAGTTTTGTTAAAAGCACCTGTTTCTACAATTCAGAGTTTGAGGTGGTGAGGGGTTAATTTTTAAGTATAAAATAGAACCTGGAAAATTTAAATTATCATCTGACAAGCAAAGTGTCAGAGTAAAGATAGGACTTGATTAGAAACAGTTTTGAAACCTTGATTTCCTGCACAAAACCGGAGAATGGTAAAATTCCCTTGTTGGTGAATGGGCTACAAGTGAAGTTTAACTTTATAAAGGTTTGAAATAGCTTAGAAACAAACATGTGTTTGGCTCCTTTTAGTAACTACTGGAACAAACCCACAAGAAAATTGAATGTTTTGCATTACTCATCATGACACAGTGATCAAATAGGACTAGAATATAACTTCAAAAAAATGTTAACCTGCCCAGTTAAATAGATGTTTCTGGTTCATGAGAATTGAATTTAAGCATAGTCGACTGGGGACGGGTTGTCACATGGAAAGAGGGCCCCACCTTTTGGATATATACCCACCCAGAGTTGCGTACATTTCTGTCACTGGGGGCAGGGAATGAGTAAAAATGTATTAGACAGTAAAATCATTATTTGGGTGTGGCACAGTAATAATACAGTGGGTGGATGTTTGCATCAAAAACGCTGAGGAAAAGGTGAATCAGTCTGCAGAACAAAGAGCAATAAGCATTAAGTTACAAGCCTCCTGGCCTTTTAGTAAGCAACAGTGTATACAGAAGTTGCTAGGATCAATAGCAAAATAATTCTAGCAGAGAAAACCAGATTCTCGATTTAAGATGAGCTGCATCATTTGGCTTGTTGAGTCAATAACGAAGACAAAAGCCACCCTACATTCTATAATGAAACAAATGGCTGATATGGATTGAAATTAAGAATCACGTATCATTAATTGAACCTTTATATTCCCATCATTAGTCAGATACCAGAACTGCTCTTATTCTCAGTGGTTTGATAGTTAGCTGATCAACAGAATTTCTTCAGTAAGAAGAAGCAAAATATTATGCATACTGGTTTCTAAAGTAATACTGGTTGAATCATGGTCTCTTTATTTAAACTTGTGAGAAAGAATTGTCATTAATATAATATGGATTTTGAAGTGAATGTGATTTTATGGTAATTATGTAATTTTATAAAATACGTGTGTAGAATATTAGGAAGAAAATATGATGAATAATAACTTTGCTTACATGTCTCTGATTACTTAGTGCTATGTTTTCTGATCAGATCAACATCTTTTGTAACATGTGTTGCTATTAAGTTCATTTGAGTCCTGGGGAGCAGGTCATCGGCTGGTATAATTCTTATAGCTCCATTAACTTCAGTGGAACATTGACAATTTTCACCAGCTGGTGATCTGCCTCTGTTCTCTTTTTAGCTGTCAATTTTAATTTATTGATTGACAAAGGGCCCAATCCTGCAATACTTACTTCTGAGAATAGTACCATTCATTTCAGTAGGACTAATCACCTGAGTAAAGATTATTCACAGTAAGTAGGGTTTCAGGAACAGACCTAAAATCAAAGCAACATCTTTTATCCAGGCTTCAAATGGTTTACTACGTTTTAACTTTTAACTTGTGCTACTCTCTTATAGTATCAGTTATAACTATAGCCTAATTATTGTTTTAAATAAAATACCGTGACAGTACCAAACAAATACAGCTGTGAGCACTGCACACATAAACAAAACTGAGTGTTATATGTAAACTATATAATTCTTAGATTTTTCAATGGCAAGGGCTCTTTAAATTTGGAAGTAAGAAGTTTGCACTATTCAGACTAATTTTATCAAATATTAAACTTATCAAAAGTTTTGAGAAGTAAAATAAGCACATTATAATAATTTATTTTTAGGTGCATCGGTGTTTAGCATTAGATTATATATTTCCAGTGAAATGAAAGTTTGTATTTTACATACAAACTAAGGACCAAATTCTGCCAAATTGAATTCAATAGGAAGAGCACACTCATGTCCGAGGGCAGAATTTATTGCTAATTTTGTAGATTTTTTTCAATGGAAAATTAAATTTCAGAGATGAATGCAGGCAAGGATTATACATAATTTTGTTTTTGCCTGAAGTAGAATGGCGTTGAACAGTGAAAAGTGACATGGAGATACATCTAACACAGGGGTCGGCAACCTTTCAGAAGTGGTGTGCCGAGTCTTCATTTAATCACTCTAATTAATCACTGTGCCAGTAATATATTTTAACATTTTTAGAAGGTCTCTTTCTATAAGTCTATAATATATAACTAAACGATTGTTGTATGTAAAGTAAATAAGGTTTTTAAAATGTTTAAGAAGCTTCATTTAAAATTAAATTAAAATGCAGAGCCCCCTGGACCGGTGGCCAGGACCCAGCAGTGTGAGTGCCACTGAAAATCAGCTTGCCTGCCACCTTCGGCACGCTTGCCACAGGTTGCCTACCCCTGATCTAACATATGGAAGTGCAGTTGTTCTTTGTGTTGAATTTCAGATATCCTTTGTACATGAACTTTTACTAATTAAAAGAAAGACTAAATATAAATTTTAGAGGAGGAATATTGTGATAGGCTGCAAATAAGTGCTTAATCTATTGGACTAGGAATGCATAGCCATAATTTTAGTTAATTTGAAGGAATCCAGACGCTGTACATATCTGAATGAGTTTCAAAATAGTAAAGATTTAAAAACAGATTTGTAAATAAACAGTGCACACTCCTGTTCTGTTGATTTCTCATAGCTATTTTATCCAGAAGTTAATGTTTCCAGTTAAAAAATGCCCACTATGGGAAATAGTTTTGGTGTGTGCACAGATATGTGCAGAAACAGAAGAAATGTAAGTATATCTATATAAAATATATAGATATACACATAGCAGGTGCTGAGGAAGTTCCCTTGTTACCTAAGAACTGATCAAAATAGATATATGCATGTAGCTACTTTTAATATGGTCTAATAATCCTTATTTTAAGATCTCTATTGTAGCAAGGTTGATATAGTGGAGAGCTTCTCATCTGATATATTTCATTTATGTCTTGTACTGAATTCTCTTTCTAAAATACATGCATATAACGATTGAATAGTTCTTTTGATGTTTTGCTACTTGTTCCTTTGAGAAGTATTCTGAGTATTTTAAAATGTCACATGGATTGCCAGTATATGTTTCAATGTCCTACCTCTATAATTAAAAAAAAAAGTAATGTTTGTATGTATATGTAGTATATTATATTTGAGATATGACATCATTTATTTAAAGTTGAAGTAAAACCACAGAGCAAGATTGTGCCTGGCTACTGGATGAGTGTGCAGTACTGTAGAGGGAACAAAGAGCCTTTTCTTTGCGTCCTGCACAGCAGCTGGTTTCCAAAGGGGTCGGTGTGATGGAGACCATGGTCACACAAGTCCACTGCAGGGGATGCTAGAGTTAGAAGTGTGGCCTGGTGACTGAACTTCCCTGTAACTCTTGCTGAGGTTGTGCATCTCCGCATTGCCCCCGTGCAAACAAGCCTATTCAGTATGGCGTATATTTTAAAATTAATGATACTGCTTTGGTGCAGAGCAATACTGCCCAAAGGGAAGTAGCAGGAGGCATTCTGTCTAGGGCAGGGGCGGACAAACTTTTTGGCCTGAGGGCCGCATTGGGTTTCAGAAATTGTATGGAGGGCTGGTTAGCAGAGGCTGTGCCTCCCCAAACAGCCAGGCATGGCCCGTCCCCCCCCCCCCCCCCCC
>NW_020664409.1:88638698-88691781 GCF_002925995.2 Terrapene triunguis | reverse complement strand
CCCCCCCCCCCCCGGACTCCTTCCCCATGTAACCACCCCTTCTCCCTGACCGTCCCCGGAATCCCCACACCCATTCAACCCCCCTGTTCCCCGCCCTCTGACCGCCCCACCCCTATCTACACCCCTGGCCCCTGACCACCCCCCAAACTCCCCAGCCTTCTATCCAACCCTCCTCCCCCGCTCCCTGCCCCTTTACCGCGCTGCCTGGACCACCGGTGGCTGGCGACGCTACAGCTGTGCCGCCCGGCTGGAGCCAGCCACACACCATGCAGCACAGAGCACCGGATCAGGCCAGGCTCTGCAGCTGCGCTACCCCAGGAGCTCGCAGCCCCGCTGCCCAGAGCATTGCGCCCGCAGCACAGTGAGCTGAGGCTGTGGGAGAGGGAGGACAGCGGGGGAGGGGTCGGGGGCTAGCCTCCAGGGCCAGGAGCTCAGGGACCGAGCAGGATGGTCCCACGGGCCGGATGTGGCCTGTGGGCCGTAGTTTGCCCACCTCTGGTCTAGGGGAAGGGATAGCGCTCTCTGTCATGCAGAGGATGCAGGCCCACTGTGGAGTGTAGCAGTTGCACCCTGTGTGATTGGCCAGTTCATGCTAGTGCCCTTTTCTCATGGAAAGGAAGGATAGGCCGGTAATCCGAGTATTAGCTTGGGACTTGGGAGACCTGGGATTCGGTTTCTTGTTCTGATGCAGACTCCCTGTGAGATCTTGACCAAGTCCTTTAGTCTCTCTAACTCAGTTTCCTATCTATGAAATGAGGATAATAGCACTTCCCTACCTCACATGGGTGTTGTGAATGTAAATACACTAATGATTGTGAGGTACACAGATACTACTGTAAAATGGGCCATATAAGTACATTAAATAGATAAGACCACCCTCCTTTCACAGAGCCCCCCCCCCGGCCCCGAAAGAAATTACATGGAATTTGTAAGCTAATATTTTGATTAGACATGTCGGGCTTCTTTTTTCCCTGCAGAAAATTTCAGTGAAAAATTGAAAACTGAAATATGTCTTCCCCAAACTGAAATATTGTGATTAGGGAATGCCACTGCTGTGCCTCATGGGAAATTGTAGTTCAAATGCCTCATGCTCCCATTCTTCTATAGGCTGGGCTCCTTGGTTTGACTACATCTCCCATGATGCATACAGTTTCCCCGGCCCCCCCTCAGATGTTAATGTGAGGCAGTGCATCATGGGAGATGAAGCCCGTCTCGGGAGCCCAGCACTGGAGTATAATGGAGAGATGAGGCAACTGAATTACAGCTCCCATGAGGAACTGTGGCAACATATCCCAAAAATCAATCTCTGTTTTTAAGCAAAACCCAACCGTTTTTCAGATTTTGAGCATTCATTTTTTCATTGAAAATTTGAATTTTTTTCTTGAGATGCTTTTTGAGAGAACTTCTTTAAAAAATAATTCCATCCAAATAGTTTTTATGGAAAAATTTTGACCAGCCCTAATTTTTTATGGTGCAAATTCTATTTATTAGCTTTAATTCCACAGCACACATTGTAAATAGAATAACATGAATTCTGGCCTGTTTTACTTACCACAAATATATAGGCTGTTATATACATGCTAAAAGAATTACATATTTGAAAAAAAAATATGAGGAGAATGTTTCATGCAAGATTGGAAACACTATGGGGTAAGATTCTGAAACCTTCACTTATATGGAATAGCACCTTACTCTATGAGTGGTCTCACTGAGGTCAGCGAGGGGCTATTCAGTGTGAATAAGCATGTCACTCTGCTTCTGTTTTCAGAATTAACAAATGCTGTGATGTCACATTGTGCATGAAGGACCCGATCTATCTCCCACTGAAGTGAATGAAAACGTTGCTGTTGACTTCAATGGAAGTTGGATCATACCTTAATTTCTGGAGTACAAGTTAAGGGGAAAAAAAGTTTAGGTTGCAGGTCTAAATTTTATACTCACTTTGTAAATGTCTCTCCTCTTCCTCATCCAGAACAGAGAGATCATGCACATGGAGCAGGGGGTTCATATTTCTCATTTGACTTTTGACCTCATTTCGGCCTGTGCACTCCTGAGGTGCAAACTACCTATTTTCACATATGGGAAGAAGTCTTTAACAATTGGTTATTCTGTAGTCTTTAATCATGTCAGTTGCCTTCAGCACTTGCTAGGAGTAAAATTCCACCCCGTACATTTTAACATGGATTGTACCACATGCTGTTTCTTCATTGAAGAAGTTTATGATCTGAAATTTGTGCTTAAATAATAATAAATACTAATAAAAGAAATAATCAGAGCAGTTGTCAAGGATTTTGTTATGAATGGGGACAAGGAGAGATGCAAACAAGCTGGAAATGGGTTTTAATTCACATGTTATTCTGGGAGCCTACAATTTCTGGTGAGAAAAAGGCATATTTTAGGTCTAATTCCTCCTTTTTTTGGCATGGAACGATGCCTGCCTGTTTTGTTCAATCAGATGTTCAAATGAGAACTTTGGATGCTTACAACTAATTTTAGTAGGTGGGGTGCAAATTTCTTCTGATGCCACAAATAGAGTCTGATCACAGCTGTTTCACTACGATTATAAAAATTAAATCTGTGAATCATTTGAACTGTATTTACTGGTTGCAGAGGAATAAAACTCATCCACACAAAAATATCTTGCATCTTTTATATATATTTTCCCCCCAAATTAGGCACATCATTGTTCATGTGCAGTGTATTTTAAGTATAATGTAGTCACAATGCCAAAGTATTTTAAAAAATCCCCCCAAAACGGAGACCTTGTTCAATTGAATATCGCGTGCTTTTTTGAAGAAATTGCATCTCTTTGTGGTGGGATAAATCTTTGAGCTTGTTCTGAAATTACTGTAAATCACACACAAACCTCTTCAGACTTAATAGAAAAGCTTAAAAACTTCACTGGAACTTGGGCACTTCAAAGTTCTCACCACTCTAGTCTGTACATGACTAAAAGGCTGTAAGGCAGATAGTACAAGGTAAAAACATTCAAATCAAAGAGAGATTTAATATACCACTATTATATCCTTTATAAGACATTTGGAGAATAAAATCTCTAAATATTAATGGGTTTCTTTTCCTGATGCATGCATGTACATTAACTGCCTTTAATGTTCCTGGTGTTAGGCCCTTAAATTGTAAGGGGAGAAATATACCCTCTGGTATACACTATGTGTTTCTTTGATACTTGAAGATGGATACTCTCATAACCCCAAATTGACTTTGAATTAGAAATATTGAAAAGCTTGTATTGTGAAACTAGGTTCAGTCAATCTTTTTTTTTTTTTTTAAGGAAAGCACTAGGATTACCTAGGGAGGTGGTGGAATCTCCATCCTTAGAGGCTTTTAAGGCCCGGCTTGACAAAGCCCTGGCTAGGATGATTTAGTTGGTGTTGGTCCTGCTTTGAGCAGGGGGTTGGACTAGATGACCTCCTGAGGTCTCTTCCAACCCTAATCTTTTATGATTCTATGATTCTTCTGAATTCAATTAACACAGTAAACTGTGAGGGTCATTTTGGCATTTCACTCTGTGGCTGATAATGAAGAGAGACAATCTGTGTGTGTGTGCATTGTTTGTAGTATGTCACCTGGTAGTGAATTACTAACATTATTTTATATATTACTGCACTGGACAAATAAGCATAAAGATTTTCCTTTTGTTTAAATTCTTATAAACCCTGGGATACTGGGTCGGTGGGGGGAAGGAGTTAATGGAAATCTTGATTAAAGTCTTTCAGGCTTCAAGGCTTCTGGTTCTTGTAAACAACTTGGCACTTACACATGTATTTTTTGTGTTTTTTACTAGTCTGTTTACTGGTTTTAAAATAAGAACCAAAATAAGAAAAGTCAGTAGAATTTTTTTAATTAAAAAAAATGAAAAAGCTTTTCCACTGATCACAGGAACTTCTGCAGTTATTTAGCAAGATGTTTTATAGGACCAATGTTAATCATTTTAAAAGCAAAGAGTATGTTCTGAGTGTACTGATTTTTCCATTACTGAAAATTACTTTCTGTTTAGCAGAAGTCTTAAATCTGGGTTGGTTTTAAATAGTTCCTTTTATGCCTAAAGGACGGTAAACTTAATCTTCACTTAATCAATTTGCCCTTGCCTTCTAATAGCTAACTAAACTGTTGAAGGGTAGAGGTCCTTGCAATGGATATCCATAACAACTGTCAGCTCAGATTTGATTTAGAAACTCCGTTTCCAAGATAGAAGAGATAATTGGTGTTTGTTAATCTTGATCCTTCAACCTGGCCTATTCTGGTTTGACGGTCCAGTAAATGACTAAATTACACTATCTGACATGAGACACAGATTCAGTCAGTACAGATCTTGGACTTTTTGCTTCTGGATGTCTCAAAGTTCCTGCAGTAGGTATTGCATTAGACTTCCTGGCCCTTGTGGCCAGCATTGGTATAGACCAGATTGTTCTCTCAAATACAGAATTTAAATTTGTGAATAGGAATCTCAGTATGAAGGCTTAGTCATTGTTACAGGTACTTGAAAGCGCTGTTCCTGCTACTCTAGTTAGGATGGATGAACCACAAGAGTATTCAGGCTCTGCTTCCTAAGACATCTCGCGGCTATACAGAGAGAGCACTTTTAAACGCACAAGGTTGAAAAATGTTTTATCTATTACTATTTCATAGCTCCTTGATAGGGAGTTTGGATTTTGAAAGCATTAGAAAATTAACTCTCTCACAAGCATATCCATCCACCCATCTGGAGTGAGTTCAGGAGAGATGCCCAGTGCTTTGAGAGTTACAGAAAGAGCTCAGCAAATATGTCCAGTTCCATTCTTTGCCTGTGAATGTGTGCTGTCTCCAAATTCCCTCTGTGTACTGCTTACATCAGTAATGTAGAAATCTGCTGCCCTCTCTGTCTTCCTGTAAAAGTTGCAAAGAAAGAGGACATTTCTTTTGGTTTACTGGGATTCTTGGGATTCGTCTTGGGATTCTCTTAATTGTTCATTGTGGTTGGGTTTTCTCCCTCTTCTTCCTTATTTACACCTCTCTTCTTTTTATGTATTTTTGTCATCATTCATCTGTGGAACTCATATCTCAGTAGCAGAGCTGGTTGAAATTTTCTTGATTTTGAGTTTTTGACAAGACATTTTTTGACAACTCCCTGAAGTTGTTCAGGTTTTTCAACCCACTTTACTTAGCAACCATTTGCTCAATGGATATATAACTAAGACAGAAATGGGAGTCTCCTGAGAGGGAGAGATTAATCAAAACTTGGTAAACCCTCATTGAAGTCTGTCTTCATTAATGCCTATTATCATGCATGTAGTCTGTACGTGACATGGGAATTTTCTTACCCAAAGTGTAGGTACTGATTTCCTCAGTCAGTACCATTTAACAAACTTTTGCCAGGAGTAAGGAGAAGTGTTAGAGCAGATCAGAAACACAAGTGAACAGAATGTTTAATAAAGCTCCAAATTGATAGGTTGGCAGGAAATGCCCTTGGGTTGGATCTGTCCCAAAAGTTCCATTTGTGATTGAATGACTCTGAATGGGTAGCCCAGACTATAGACTGGTGGAAGTATTCATTATGGAAAGACCAACTTTTGGTTAGTGGACAAAGTTATCATACTTTCCTCTACAGTCTGGCCAATATCAAAATACTTTAATCTAATTTCAAACTTTGTAATACACTGTCTATCGGATATAGCCATATGGATTCAAATAGCACTTTGCTTGCCATCTGCTGATAGAGGAAAGTGAGATTCTAATTTAAAATGACAAAAATACTTTTCTGTCTGAAATGTGGTAGGATGCCTTTACTAGTTGTTTGTACTGCCATTATTATTGATTGTACTGCATTAAGGGGTTGTGTTAATTTGATCAAAGTCTGTTTTCAATCTGATAATTATGAGCTTTTGGTTTACAAAAATACCGATAGTAATTCAGTGATGACTATTAATAGCCATAAAGTATTTGGAAAATAATGCTCTTTAACTCTTAAAATATTTGATAATTACAGCTTCTTTTACAAAATGGCAGTAATTGCAAAAACTTTCTGTTGTTTAAATGTATGAGTGCCAGAAATCAGAAAGGCCTTAATAATTGTTAACAGAAACTATTTTTTTAAAGGGCTGCAAGAACATGTTTCCTTTTTAACAGATAAGATAGAGGCAGGGGACAGGAATTCATTCTCAATACAAAGACAGCTCTTGTTTTTTAGAGCTGACTGGGGAATTCTGATTTCTGGGTTCTAGTCCCAGAAGTGCCACTAATTCCCTTTCTGATCTTGGGAAAGTCACTTCCAGTCAGTTTACAGTTTTGCAAGTTGCTGCTAATTGTGAGAGCTTTCATTTTTGAACCTTACCTGTCTGTTTTATAATGCTGCACAGCTGGAAACACATAGGGCCTGATCTTCAAAGCTGCTAAGCACCTATAAATGCTTTTGGCTTCACTTGGGGTTTGTTCCTCAGCTGGTGTAAATTATCTTAGCTCCATTGACTCTAGTGGAGCTAAGATAGTTTACATAGAGGAGGAACTGCTTCCTGAAGTTGTGGGTGCTCCTTACTTCTGCAAATCAGGCTCTAATTGTCTTTGGTTTTGTGCCCAAAATTAACAGACATGCTTGAAATTTCATGTCTTCACCTCTCTCCTCATCAGTTTCCCCATCTGTGAAATGGGGTAATAATACTTATCTATCTAACCAGTGTGTTAAATTGATGGTGTTTGTCTGTAGTATTTAGATTGTGTCATAATTAATTGTTATTTATAAACATTTGGATTTCTGCAGATGAAATACGAGATATAAGTGCAACGAATAATAAATACTCAAATATATATTCTAATAAACTTTAGGTAATATAATATATTCTGCATCAGTTCTCAAAATATTTGACTACTTACTAATACTCACCTGGGCCCTGATTCTATTGCCCTTACTCATGGTGAATAGCACCTTATTTGCCACTGATTTCACTAGTCCTTTTGGAACAGATAAAACAAAATTTATACAATAAATATATCATGAGCTATTTTCCTATAAAAATAACGATTAAATTGTGGGATTTTAATGTATTAAGACAATCACAATGTTTTTTTTTCTGGTTCTATAGCAATTGGGCTATTGATTTGCCAAAGGTTAGGATGTGAGGAATATAGGGAACAAAATGCTGTTTGTGTTTGAGGATAAGCAATATAGAAAAGCACAGTTTGTCCCATGTACTGCATACAGAAGGAATGTCTCAAAGAAGTTCCTGTGTTCTGTGTTATAAAATAAAGAGTTATGAGATGTGTGAGTGATGCCTTTATCTGTTAATATAACTAATCCCCTACTGTTGTGTATTGTGATATTTCTGACACTAGTTATTCCTTAGTGCACTTGGTGGTGTTTGCAGTAATTTTTGCCATGTCACTGAAGACTGAAGACAGTGGGACCCTGCATTTTTAGATCGTTGGATCTGAATATTTGCTGAGCATAATGTGAAATTTGTGAAATATGTATGTGTCTATTGATTGTTTAACATTATGCATTGGCATTTTTTTTAAGATAGTGCTGCAGAAGCCACTTACAGAGCACATCACACTACAAAACGTTCTTCAATCATCTGACAATCCCACATTTACAATGCTTTGAAATTTGTACTATGGCTTATACAATGTAGGAATTTGTGATGATCTGTCTATTTGCCCAGGTATGTTTCTGTGTGTATACATTAACCGTTATGTGGACTTTTCAGCCTGTTGTTTTCTTTACATTGTAGTTTGTTTATCCATTTGATTGCAGCATGAGAGTGAATAGGAAATGGCTATAGGTTATCCAAACTGATTACCTGTTTATTATAAAAATAATTAAGTTGCATAGGAATGAGAATGTTGTCTAGTGGTTAGAGCAGGAGGGAGCCAGGACTACTGACTACTTTGACTAAGCTGGATGATTTGGGGCAACTGACATAACCCCTCTTTGCCTTAATTTGCTCATTTTATTACCAGGGGCATGGAGATAATTAATGTTAATAAAGTGCTTTGAGAGCCTTGGATATGAGGTACAATAGAAGTGGAAATTATTATTACTAATTACTGAAATTGTATATGTTTAATACACATGTATTTTCTTATATTAGATCCACTATTTTACAATGACAGCTTTGGCTTACTCAGGCATGATTGCACTTCTGACATGAACAAATGGTTTTGAAACCAGTCATGTTAGGTCAAGATAGTGTGAACAGCATATGGTAATAAGGTTGGAACTGTATAAACAACATGCTTGTAACACTGGACTAGGGAAATGACAGTGTCATTCTCACTCATTAAACATCATCTGCATGCTATTCCCCTTGTCCCTCAGGATGATAGAATTTATTGAAACAGTTTATTTTCAACACATGGTTGATCTCTTTGTCTATATCTGTGCTTTGTTATGGGCTTTATGCATGAGCCTTGAGAAACTTGCTCAGCCTTTTATCTCCCTACCATGTAAATTCTGTGATTTGTTAGACATACCTGGGGAAAAAAAAAGAACTTAGATGATTAAGTCGTATACAGTTAGTGTCAAACGAAAAAAGGACGGAGTGAATGTAGGGTCCGTATAAAAGACTAGTCCATGCCTTCTCAGATATGTTTATGACATTTTCCCAGCTGAAGAAAGGAGAACATAGGGATTTTAGGTGCCCTTTGAGAAACCTCACAGAACATTTAATTGGAAAAGCCTCACCAATGGGTATTTTTATTATGTTTGGGTACTTATGCATGTAAGTATATGTGTAAATGTGCATATCCAGAGCATGTACATAAGTTTATATGGATGTAGTCTCTGTGTGTACAGTATGTGCCATATATATGAGACATAGCACTTAAGTGAACTACAAGACTATACAGACATTGAGGAAGTGAATGAAAACATGGTAACAAGGAGAATGAAATGTAAGAGGTTTGTGATGTCATCTGTGTGTCAAAATGCTATTAGAGCCTTAACATTGTTTTCCTGCTCTATGTACTGTATGTTTAACAGCAAAGTAAAATAATTATACATTTTGTCCATGTATATTGTTTACATTACATTTCTTTCTCTAAGGGAGATTACCTAGATGACTTCTCAAGAGAGAATGTTATTTGTTTTTGAAGCTTTAAAAATTTTGTGGCTATACTGTTTGTTCCCTAGTTCTCAAAAGGAGAAAATCCCCATGATCTTTTTGTAGTTTTAAAAGCCATTTTTACTGAGAAAATGGATTTTGATTGGCTTGTAGGGCCAAGGCTGAGTGACTTCAACCCCCCTAGACTTCAAGTGGAGTAAAGAACAGTCAGGGTAAGATTTTCAAGGTATGTAGATATCTAAACTGCAGATAAGTATATGTAGTAGGATTTTCAAAATCCCGGTAGGTGCCTATCTGATCTTTTGGTTCTTTAACATCTTTGAAAATGTCCTGTCAGTGGCCACCTAGCTCATACCTTGAATGCCTTAAAAAATTCATGAGCACTTCCCTCTTCCTCAGCTACAACTAAGGTGAATGTGGCTGAAGAAGCACCAAATATGAAAAGTACCAACACTCTAAATGTCATCTGCAAGTGAAAAAATTCTTGGGGTTATTTTTTGTGTAGCTTGACATCTGAAGGGAGCTATATTTCACAGCTCTGATGTCATTACAGGTGTTCTAGTCACTGAAGCTCTCTAGTGATGTCATAGTTGTGAACTAGGGCTATTTTTCTGTAGCTGGCAGTAAGTTCTTAACTATTTCTGCACATACATTTTATGCTGCACAGTTTAAATGTAATTCATGCACCAGAGTGACTAATATATCTCCTGTCTGTACTGATTTATCATTGTGATAACTTGGTGACTTAAAAAACTGCATCTACAGGACCATATGCCCCACCAGGACCAGGATAGATACAGAGTACGAGATCAACTATTGTACAAACATGTTAATATTGTAATATATATGGTGTTGTGAGATACAAAGCGTCCAGACCACACCCTACCATTTGCAAGAAAAAATTCAGTTGAAAGAGTCAATTAAACTCTGTTAATAATGTTACCAGTAGAAATGACTGAAAATTCGGGTGAAATTTTTCCAAAAATGTTAGTGAAAACTTCATGCCATTTTTGTAAAAAAACGAAAATTTTAAAATAATATAATAATTGGGAAATAATTTTTGATCGGCTCTATATTTGGCTAGAAAGCAGGATGACATTTTTGTGATTTTTTGTTTGTTTGTTTGGTGTTGAAATTTGAATTTTCCAACCAACATTGAGCAACAAAAATTGAATTGGAAGGAGGATCTAAAGCAAGTAGCTCATGACTATAACTGCACCAGACATGACACAACTGGTTAGTGTGTATTTTTCCTGATGTTTGTGTGGTCTCCAAGGTTACCCATAGATACCTTGGGTACATTTGTAGTGAACAAAAAGGGTAATAAATATGCCAGCTACACAGAGGGATGGAGAGAACAGTTGAAGAGAGCCTCTGAAATTGCTGTGGAAAACAGTATAATGACAGCAGCAAGAAGGAAAGTTGGAAAGCAGAGTCTCCTAAGGAAGTTGTCTGAATATAGCCAGGGAAAAGATTGTATTTGGAAGAGATGGTCTTGGGTACAAGGTGAAACGCAAAACAGGAATTGGGTACAAGTAAACAACTTCAGTGGAATCTTGTAACATCTTTTGATTGCCATATTCTGAAATTTAAGCTGGAATATCAAGTAAAAGGGCTAAAGGATGAGCTCAGAGGCAAAAACAAAAAACAAACAAGACACTAGGCTGCAGGCAGAGCTTTGGGACCCTCCCACCTTGCAGGGTCCTAGAGCCTGGGCTCCAGGCTGAGCCCGAATGTCTGCACTGCAATTAAACAGGCCCACAAGGCCGAGCTCTGCGAGCTTGAGTCAGCTGGCACGGGCCAGCTGTGGGTTTTTAATTGTGGTGTAGACATACCCTTTGGGACAGCTATGCTAACAGCCATGATGCCTCCGAATAGAGAGAGTAGCTAGCGCCCATGCATTCAATGACCTTTCCATCAGCTGCTGCTTGAGAGAATTTGTCTGTTGATCAGAAAAAGCAGTTTGGCTTCCAACAAAAATGCTAGTGAGATTCCACTATGGCTGAAACTGTGTAGTTATTCTATAAAATAATTATTTTTAAATGAATAGTCCATTCATTGAATGCAATTTTAAATGACTAGGGTGACATTTCTTTGAAGAAAGAAGTGATGTACAGCCTTGGGAGAATTCAGCCATATTTTCATTATTGTTCATGTACAATGTAATTTTAGTCATATTCTAGAAGTCTGTCTAAAGCAGTATTAAATTGAATGTTTTGTTAAGAGGACAGACAAAATGAGAGACATAATTCCAAACTGACAGCAGGCTTTTCTCTGGGGACCACTTTGAGAAGTTTGAGGGTGAAAGAGGTCCAGAAAGGTAACCTGGGAGGAAAACAGAGGGAGTGAGATGTGTACGTTAGTGAAGGTGTGGGGAGATAACTGGGTCCTTCAATGTGAGTAAAGAGACTTTTCCTTTGAATGGATTAACTCAGTGGTGGTCAACCTGCGGCCCACCAGCCACAGGTTGCCCACCACTGGGTTAACAGGTAGACAGTCAGAGAAACTCGATCCATAGGAGATTTGAGGCAAATCAAGGTTTAGAAGAGCTGTGTACACAAAGGAGAGAACTGCACCGGGAAGTTAAGGCAGCACCTGGAGAAATTACCTAAATGACTGTTTCAGTCTTATTGCAATAATATTTTGTTCACTTCTACATTCCTATCCTAAACTGTGAAGGGAACATCAAATTATAGTAAATCTGTTAGTATCTATGATGTGTAAAGATAACTCACATGTTTAAATCAGATAAACAGTGACCAAAAGTTCTCTTTGGTGGCTTATGTGAAATCTTTGGTGGTATCGGTCCAAATCTTACTGGCATTAGCAATACAGAAAAAACACCTTGAAAAGTGACATCCTTCTGAGTACATTCAGTGGAGGGTTCTGGGATTGAAAAACAACTGAGCCTCCATTATGTTGTTGTTTCTTTTAGATGACGCCTTCACAGGTCAAATGTTGACACATTTAGTTGTAATGTCGGTAAACCAAACAGCAACAGAAGCCCACTGCACATCATATTTTTAGTGAGTGAAGTTAAAATCATTAAACTACTTTTATCTTGTGTGCATGTTAAAGCCTCTTTGTTATACCTGAGGGTTGTGCAAATCAGATATAGTTAGAATAAACAAGCATGGGAGCACCTTGATTTGACATAAAACTTTGTATATGAATTTTAAAGAAAGCCCTTTAGAGCTGCCTAACTAATACATATGTTAGATCTGCCTCAGGCTTTCTTAGCATACACTATATGGTAATAACACGCAGGACATGGATTTTTTACAAAGATCTTCATTTAGATGACACAGACATAACAATCTCTGAGGTATGTGTGATGAAAACTGTTTTTCAGCATACATGGTGAATGCTATAATTTGGAACCGTAAAACTGAAAAGTTAGTGAGGTCTTACTGCTAATTGCTTATGATTAAGTGATGGGTGCGGATAGCAGTTAAAGAAAGAATAGAATGCTTCAAATGATGAGCAAAAAGGGCTACGTGACCAGTTTCTCATGATTCAGTAATCTTCGCTATACACGCATCCATCATCCAGTTTGGATACAAGAATGGGCAGAAATCTTGGGGCGCAGACATTGAGATTCTGTCATATTTAGGAACATTCTAAGGAGATGGGTAAAGTAAAACACATAGGGCCAGATTTTCACTAGTGTCACTTTGTACTGATCTGAGAGCGTAAAGATGCTTTAAAGCAAGGGTCCTTTACAAAGTGCCAGAGCAGTATAAGGAACTCCTAGTGTAGATGAGAATCTGGCCCATAGTACACCATGGTTTCAAAAGCACAGCAATTATTTTGTTATTAATAAATAACACTTTGCAGTACTACAGCACTTTCCGTCCAAGGATTTCCTAATCTTATCCTGCCCCCAAGCACCAATCATTCACAGACAAATTAAAACAAGCAAAACACCTGTTTTTTTGAGGCACTCAGAACAAGAATATTTTCCGCTTGTTTCCACGTCAGCAGTTAGTGAACATGCGTGGTTTTCAGAACTAAGAGCAATCGGTGATGCTGGTGTACAAACAAAGCTGGGGACAGCCAGCTAAGGAGTTTACTGTTACACAAGTATCAGCCATGTTAATTTCAGCTCCATTGAAAACAAGAAGAAAAGAGCTTGCAAGTTGAAAGGCAGCGGGGGGAGTATTTTTCATGTTTCTAGAAGACGATTGCATACAACAGATAGCTGAAATATACTACGGTATTATCAAGGGCAAACATGGACATGCAGTTTTCTATGAAAGTGCCTCCAAATGGCCAGGTTTGGGTGGCAATTTTTGAGTGTGTCAAAGTTGTTCCATTGTTTCCTTATATGAATGGCTTTCTCTAATCTTTCTTTTATTCTGTTGCGCAACCCCTCTTTAACTGATCCCTTTCCATGGCAGTAGTGTTTCCCTGGGCTTCTCCACCCCACTGACATACACAGTATTCCAGGACTGAGTTTTTAAAAAGGGGGATCTGTTCCTTTAAAGCTCTCCAAGATAGAGCTTGTGCTGGTGCTGCTAAATATCTTCAGGCAACAAAGTGGGTTTAAACCCTTGATAGAGACTAATGATAAAAGTCTGGTCTTACCCTTTTTAGGGGAAGCAATCATGTGTCTCCTATTTATAGTTATAAGAACATTTTTATAGCAGCAGATAACTTCCCCACCCCAAAATTACAGGGTAACAGTTAATGCTTAGAAGCTGGGGTTCTTGCAGCAATATGGGGAGAACCTTTCTTAACATCTCTATGTTTATTACTGCAGTTACAGGATGGTTATTCTGTTAATTCTTAAATGATATGTGAATTCTTTATTGTGTCCTGTTTAGTGACTAATATATCTCTTATCTCATTTGTATGTTACCTTTCTCCCCTAAATCTCACATCTCACAGCAACTGGGAAACCAGAACTGCAATACCGTGTTCTTATTCCTCCATAGGAAGGTGTAAGAGTGAGATTATGTGTAATAAAGTTACTTGAGCAGTTAGATCTGTTAAGCATATATGACATATCTGCACATTGAATAAACACTCTATGTAATTTATGAAATAATGGTAATGTTAACAATGTGATAAAAGATTCGCCACACACCAAGTAATGTAGGTCAAATTTAGCACAAAAGCGATTCACAGTGGAGAAATGATAATTCATCATTTTCCTCCCCTCTTACCCTCCAAAGGGAACAACAGGACTCTGCAGGGGCATAAAGGTCTGGCTGCTATGATCCCTTTGGAAGAACAGGGCCTATGCATTTTCTACAAAGAACATGATCTATGATTCCCAGTGCTGCTTTACTATGACACCTTGCAACTCTTGAGGTGAAAAGATCATTAGGTGTCAACATTTGTTCTTCATCTCATCTTTGTCATTCAGAGAATCGTATATTTCTTCAGCTGTTTAAAGTGTTAACTTGAAGAAATGGGATCTGTGAGAATATTCCCAAAACTAATTTACATGCTGGCATAATTTGAGCTAGCTTTTGATCCTTGTTCTCTAGGAGTAAAGAACCATGTTGGGGGAATGTTTGGAGACTAGTTGGGAATCCACTCAGAACCCACCAAGAATAATCTACACTGTTGTCAAACATGTAGAGCATTGTCTAGATTACGATTTAAAGGTGTGGTGATAGAACATGTTGTTCTAACTAACATGTTCTAAATACCTAAAGTAGACAAACAAGGTGGAAGAGGTAATATCTTTTATTGGACCAACTTCTGTTGATGAGAGAGGCAAGCTTTCCAGCGGTGTGCATTGTGTACTCTAGATTTAATTAATACGTTCTAACAACACGCTTTATATTCTAGTCTGGACAAGGTCCATCAGACTTTGCCAGTCATTTTATTCATTGGTTAGCTTGTCTAACAAGGTGTCACCTTTGACAATCACATTCCAATCCAATACTGGATATTCCCCCTAGATAATGGTTTGTGACAACAACTGTGATCAGTGTCTGAGTTTCAGCGTCACCTGACCAATCCATTAATATATCACCATCAGCAAAAGACGCAAAGAAGCCAAGATTGGTAGCAGCATAACAATCCCATTTTTTATACCCAAAATAAAGTATTTTAAGAGTTAGACTAAAAACATATCAACACTTTTGGGGACTTGGCCTTTTAATTATTATTGTGTACGGATAATTTTTGTTAAGCGTATAGCTGTATTAAGGGAAATGAAGCAGTGCAAAGATTTTTTTTTTTAATTCGCCCTCCAACTAAACCATTGGTTTAGTGATTAGCACAGGAGCCTTTTACATTGTGTTTTGAGCTCAGTTCCCTGGCTGCAGTTCACTCAACCTTGACGTAAATCTGAAATAAGTACTTTGTGAGAGGTTAGCCTTTTGTGCAGGGTGTGTGAGAAATCCTGCCTGACCAGGTTTGTTACAGAAACCAGTGTCAAATTGCCTTGCCCCAAGTGTTTGAATATGAAAGCGGGAGGGAAGGGGGAAGAAAGGGAAAAAAACTTTTAAGAATATCCTCACTCTCAACTACTGAAAGGCTAATTATTCTGAAAAACTAGTGTTTAAACTTATACTATTTTAGCAATCATATGACTATGTCTGGCACCATCAAGAAATCCTTTTGATGATTTACAGTACGCAGGTACAGTAGATGAGTATGTCATTCATAGAATCCTCATTCTACGTATTTCTTGTCGAGGCTGGTAGCTTTTAATTTAATCTATTTGATCATGCTATTTGCCTTAGGTGATCAGCAACCTTTCATGTAAATCTTAGCCAATCTCATAAAACTAATGGAGAGGGGGAAAAAAACACAGGAGCTGTAGTCATGCCTTCACTGTTGATGTCAGCAGTGTCATAAGAAGGTAGATAAGGTATGTGATCCTCCCTTTTTATATGGTACATCTCCTCCCTTATGCTTTTTTTTTTTTTTTTTTTTTTTAAAGAAACTATAAGTTATATCCTTTGGAAATGGAAACAATATATTATCTTATTACCTCAGGGTCCTTTACTTGAAAAGCCTATTGAAAACATTTAGTCAGACTTCCATGCAGTCTAGAAGCAGATTTTTCCCAATTAGCTTTAAAACCGAGTTTCTGTATGCTCCTGTTTCTTTTAGCAACCTTTATGTTAATTGGAGTTATGCATTAGTTGAGGCCTTTTGTATAAACTCTGTCATGCATGGCAGTTAGATCAGCACATGTGCTTGGAGGTTTGTGTGTGTGTTGCTTTTTTTTTTTTATTGGAATTTTTTGACAGAGCGATCATACTAATTGTAGTATTATGTTAAAGACTGACAGTGTTTCTTGTAAGTAATATGGACTCTGAATTAACAGAACAACAAGTGACTGGAATCTGAGGAGAGGGACAAGAAGCAAGAGGCTCTGTTCAAGCAAACTGTGAGAGTAAATGGAATGCTTCAGAAGTGAAACACGCTGCAAAGGGGCTAGCAGTCTCTCACAAGCTGTGATTTATTTAATGGAAGGATTGACTTCAGGGGTTTTGGCTCACGCGCCATGTTGGTTTTTTTCCTTTTGATCCTTTAGTTTCTCAAGAGCTGGAATTATTTCTAGTAGGAACAAACTAGTGAGAAACTCACACCTTTAAGGCCATTTTCTCCTGACTACTAGTTTCCTTGTGCTTCCCCTCTTGAGGTCTTGGTGAAGGTGCAGTCTGCATTTGAATTAGTCAGTCTATATACAAATAACAGAACACTTTCTTTCCCTTGTAATTAACTCTTTGAGGCCCTAATTTGGATTTTTTTGATTTACAAGAATTAGCGGCATCCATGTTCCCCCCTAGTGCATGAATAATAAATTTTCAGCTGGGATTGTACAGTAAAAAAGCAAAACTGCTCATCTTGGTACATTCCAATGCAGTTGCAGTCATCATGCTTTTATAGCCACCTTGCATTTTGTTAAACGTATAACATCTGAGTGTTCAGTACTCTTTCAATCTAGTATGTTGTTCCAGACTTCTGGGATATAATTTTTAATATTTTTATCATTCCCATAGAAAGAAAGAAAGAAAGAAAGAAATGTTATTAAGGAAAAGTTAGACTTGCATGGTTCAGCAGTCAGAAATCAGGAAAAGACAACGTTAAAGTTGCTCACATCCTCTTAACTCTGCCTGCTTGGTTATATAACAGTTTTTAATTACATGATTGCAGACTATTTCTCAAATATAGAGTAAAATACAGTTTTTTCAAAAGCCTTCCTTACTAGGTGTAGATGGACTCTGACCTTATTCTTTATTAAATGTCTCTATGCGCCTAGGCTAGCCAAACATGTGCACAGTGAAGCCTTCCTTAGGTGCACTGTTTACACGTTTGAGGCCTGATTCTGATACCGTTGCTCATTTGAAACATCCAACCATGCAGATTCAATGCAGGATCAATGCCCCCGATTGCCGGGGGGTGGAGAGGGGAGGCTGTTATGTTAAACCTTTAGGTTTAACATAACAGCCTCCCCTCTCCACCCCCCGGCAATTGAATCTGCATTGCCTATGTTTCCCTTTCCCCTTTTAAAAATATTGAGTATTTGGGTATTTTCATTCGTAAAAGCTCGATTTGAGCTCATCCCTTCCTATCTTTCCTTCTGTCTTGCTATAGTCCAGGTACCCTCCTGCCACTGTGCATCTTACCCACTCCTAGTCCTCTCCTGATTCATCCCGCACCATGCCTTACCCTATGTGATGCAATTTGTTCTGCACTGTTTTTTTTAATATTGCAGTAGTGCCCAAAGGTCCTAATGGGCCCCATTGTGCTAGGTGCTGCACAGACATATAAGACCTGGTCCGTGGCCTAAACAATTTCCAATCTAATTGAATCTAATTCCCATGTGAGGAAAAAAGAAATAAACAGCCATCAGGTATAGGTCAAAAGACTGAAGGCTTCTCTGAGACCCCAGAAACAAATTGCAGAGGTAATTTTTTTCTCATTCTCTGGTTGATGGATTGGATAATAATGCATTTAATAAATTAGATCAGTGTTTCCTAAACTTGGGACGCTGCTTGTGTAGGGAAAACCCCTGGCGGGCCAGGCCGGTTTGTTTACCTGCCCCGTCCACAGGTTCCGCCAATCGCGGCTCCCACTGGCTGTGGTTTGCTGCTCCAGGCCAATGGGAGCTGCTGAAAGTGGCGCGGGCTTTCCCTACACAAGCGGCGTCCCAAGTTTGGGAAACACTGAATTAGATGATCAATACTGGTGCCCCTCAAACGCTGAGAGAAATTATTCCTGTAAAAGATATGTCACTATCTTACTATCAGTCTCCCTCTCTCTCAAGAATTGGGTATGAATTCTCTTTGGAGAGAGAGGCTTAGTGAGGATGGCACTATTACCTGCGTCACTTAGGAGAGAGCATTGCTCAGCATTAGAATGGGTGACAGGACTCCTGGGTTTGATTCCTCCTTCTATGAAAGCGAATCACAATCTCTCTGTGTCTCAGTTTACTCCTCTAAGAAATGTGCCTCATGCCTAGATTCCACAGTAATAGATGGCTTATAAACACCTCCACTAGATAAATGGTTATATTAATACCTACTTCATAAATAAAACTTGCTGTTAAATTTCAAATTCTGATTTCTTTTTTTTGTTTTTGTTTTTGGTGACAGAAAAAGAAGGCACACATTTCTTTGTGAAAATTTTCACAGAAAATGTTCCCATTTTTTGATGACCTAGCTTTACTCTTAAGAGTGTTATGGGGATTAATTAATCTTCCCTTTGTGTTGACTGCACTTTGAGATCCTTGGATTGAAGATTCTTTATGAGTACAAGTATTGTTGCTATATAACTTGTGATAAATATTCATTTTAAAAATAAAGTCTGTAAAAAGTATGGCTTTGCCTTTTGGTTTTACAGTAGCTCTCGCTTTATCAAAACGTCTGAGAGGATATGGGATGCTGGGGCCTAGAACCTTATTCTTCACTTTATAATCAATTCCAGTGCAGCCAGGTTGAGATTTTACTGTGGTGCTAATCAGCCAAAATGACTTTGTTATATTTAACTGATGCTCTTTAATATATCAACAATCAAAATGGGGGCAAAAAGAGCCATTGTATTCATTAACCCTGTTGACTGTCCGGGTAAGTATCATCAGAGCGCTATCTGTTGGCTATATTTGTTGGCTATCACTTCAGGACATCGCTAGTGATCTGTTTCATTTGGGCCTGGAATGTTTGTGTGGGATGCACCTGAGATTGTCACAGTTTGAAGGATACAACCATTACTTATGATAAAATGCACATTGAGTTTATATGGAACCACATATAGAGGAATGTACAATTCAACTTGTGTGAAGTTGGCAGAACCTGACTAAATGAGGGGATTGAATAAATCCTCCACCATCTGACATTAATGCAGAATTTTGTGAGGTAATCTTCAACAGTGCCATTCATGATAGATCCCAAGCAGAGCTTTGGGTCTCCTTAAATTGAATGGCACAGTAACAACCTTGAATACTGAGTTCTGTATGCCATAGTGGGCTTTAAACACAGACACTCCTCCATTTATGGGTGCAATATTTGTAGCATTTTCCTTTCTTAGTATAGGGAATAATACAAATACTGTGACTGAAAGGAAATACTGCAGCATGTAAACATCCTTTAGTTTTAATAGCACAGACGGTACAAAGTCACTTGGGATGTCACATATCTTGCTAATAACTTAGCATCATGCTTGTCTGGACTAGTGAATTCATTAAAAAAAAGGTCCTTTTCTTTTATGTTGTTCCTTTGTAGTTTGTAGGCTCTATTAACAAATGCTCCTGTGCATTGTTATGATTACATGTACCTTTGCAGTGGGCCTGCGGTGTTGTCTTTCACCACACCTTTTGCACAGGAGTAGTATGGATTATCTATGTCTTCAATTTTCATTATTCTTCCCACATTAACACTGAAGGAAACCTAAGGGTGATTGGGCAATTTACTTTCTAATCTTGCTTGAACACTTCTCTGGGTGTTAGACTTCAAAATAGATGTGGATATTAAAACTTTCAGATAGAAATCCAAGATATTTTAGACTCCAAGCCAGTGCAAATGTACAGGGCAATTAGGCTAAGGTTGGGTGGATGTAATAAGGTCAACTTTAGAAGAAACAAATGCAACAAGCAATATTAATGTGCATGAGAGAGAATGCTGTTCAGAATGACTGCCCTGTGCATGCCCACCAATATTAAAACTGTGAAGAATCTATGTAGAGAAGAGATTTTCTTTCCCATATAGGTTCATGCTTCATCACAGATTGTTAAAATATATAACACCGGCTGGCCTTGACTGTGAAAAACAATTAAATACACATTGCATTTATTTATATTAATAGATTAAATAGAGTAGAACAATCATAAGAACAAAATTGGAGGGATCCCATATTTACTTCCATCACAGTTCAGAATTACCAAGAGACTTGGCCAAACTCACTGAACTTGGAGCGGGTGGGGCTGGGGAGGGAAAGCAAACTGTAGCCTTGATGAGATTTTTAAGTCAATGTTTTTTCACACTTGACATAACTAGATTTCTCCTCATGCTGCTCCCCCTCCACCTCAACCCAATGTAGTTATACTGTTGCTCAGGCTTCAAGGGCTGTTTGATGGAACTGAAGGCTCAGAAATGCTCTCTAAGTAATGGGATCCATACAAATGAGGGTTGAATTGAGGTAGAGTGTCTCTGCAAAATTAGTCGGGTAAAGAATTTCAAATCCCTTTTTTATCGCTACATTAGCATTCCAAAGAATTCATCTCCATTGTTAGTAATAGTGAGACCCTTACAATTGCTTTGTCATAAGCAGAAACAGAGCTATATATCTGACAATTTAAGCTTCAGCTGCTTTAAAAAAACCCATATATATGTAATTTCATAAATCTGTACAGCAGAGTTATGATCATATTATGGATTTGGAAATTTTAATTGGCCAGAAACATAGTGGATAGATGAGGAAAATGTAATGATTAAAAATTGCTTAATAGTATGAAAAATAGTATCTCTGAGGTTAGCCCAGTGATTCCAAGAATGAGTGCTTGTTGATGCTAATTGCTAATCATTTGTTTTGGATTAGTGAGTGATATTGAGAGGAAATGGAAATATTAGCACCAATGGGTTAACATATTTATCATTTAACAGTTCAAATGGTCATTAATGTTTTAAAGCATATGATACTCATATCACCACAAAATATATATTAATTGGTTAGCAACCTATGTTTTTATAGTTATTTTTTGGATTTATTCCATTTACTAAACAAGGTCTGTAATTTAAATACCCTTAAACATTTAGTGCTATTATTTCAAACCAGAGCTCAGAGGTTTATGAGCACCAACCCTCTCAAAGGGTCACTGTGAAGACTGACAGGCCCCCACATGTATTTTCCCTCCCTTAAAACTTACATTATTTTTGCATTTAATTGTCCTTTGGATGGCGAATAAAATGATCAGCTCTGTCAAAAGAAATGCTTGTTGACTGGGTGACCCAGAATCATCAAAGCTGCAGTGGTGAGTTTGTTGTTATTAAATGGCTTCTGTGTATATCACATTGTCTCTTTCCTTTCCTTTCAATTCTATTCTATTCTTGTTATCTAAAAGAAGATTGAATTTGACGAGATTCCTGTTTTCTCCCCATTTACCAGTTATTATCCTTTTTGGTTTGTTGCTCAGAGGTCACTCATTGAAGCAGATGGGATTTTGATACTGTTACAGCTCTCTTTTTGGAAGGCTGTTTTCCCCTTCCTCTCTTCAATACAAATTTCAGGTCTGTTATCCTTGATAGCATTACTTTAACTTTTAATAAAACGTTGGGCCCTATCCTTTGACATATTGGATACTTCTTCATTAGCTCATTGGATTGGGCTTCTTGAGCATAAATCCAGCAGAGTTGTTACAGGTCACGTTAAAAAGGTGTATAGTGTATATAAAAATATGTAACTATAATATGTATACACAAGTTATACAGTGGGCGCCCATTCTAGTTTTTGAGTTATTTCCCATATTATGTATATGGATATCTGCTGGAATTGTTAATGCCTCTAAAAATTAAATGACCTTTGTAAGTGTCCCCATTGTACGTATGCTGATT
This sequence comes from Terrapene triunguis, assembly GCF_002925995.2. Classification (NCBI taxonomy): domain Eukaryota; kingdom Metazoa; phylum Chordata; order Testudines; family Emydidae; genus Terrapene; species Terrapene triunguis. The sequence goes on along the minus strand of NW_020664409.1, from coordinate 88,669,706 downwards.
ACCCTCTACCCCAGCATTTACATGTTGCTCGGGGTGGAAATGGAACTAGCAAGTCATTTGCCCATCATCATCCTGACCACTTTCTTTGTGTTCCGCCCCCCACCCCACCTTTTGTGAGTTTAGATTGTAAACTTTTCAGAGCAGGGACTGTCTCTTGCGGTGTGCAATGGTTTATATCTGCATACCCATACAGAAAACAGTCATCTGCTAAAGACATGCATGCAACATGGGGAGTAAAATCCCTGACCCTTTGTTCCATAAACATGGACCTCTAATACCCAAGCTAAAGGTGACACTTCATTAACTCTCCATAGCAGTGGTGCCCAACCTTATTACACAGGAGGCCCACATAAACCTGAGCACAACCTTGTCTGGGCCAAACATTCTAAACATATTTTAATAAGATTTAAAGTCACCTTATATTTTAAGTTCAGCTTGTTTCATATGTATTTAGATAGGTTGTTTCTATGTAGGTATTGACTATTTACACACTTGTGTAAGCTAAAATGATGTAAACATGACAAAACTCTAATGAATCAGACGTTAATATATTGTGTTGAAGCATGCCGCAGGCCTTATGAAATGCTTTCCGTCCACCCTGCGGGCACTCCTGCTCCATAGTAAGATTTATATTGTGTCATGCAGGGATAGTCAATGGAGGGCCCAAGAATCATAAACCTAAACATTTAGCAATAGTTAAATAGTCCATCCACTATTACTAGCATAGTCCATCCACTAAAACTGGTCCATTGTGATAATTCATTCAGTAAGGAATAAGTTCCTGTAGCTTGACTTAGTTGCCAGGAACTGGGCCTTCCTTCTGTTAATAGATGTGCCACAAGAGAAGAGGGGATTAAATATGCTCACTCAAAAGCTAATGATACACTCTCTATGCATCTTCTGTGAAGAGACTATTTTACCTCCCTAAATATGCAAGTCTTTACTATTATATATCATGTTGAGTTTAAAAATTTCCCCTGTCACTAAAACAGACTTGCTATAATAATTTGATATTTGTTTAAGTTTAAACACATTATAGTTAAACTTAACTTTAGGAGGAGTAAGGAAGAAGGGTATTTTTTTAACATGATATTTTTTTCTCTAAATCATTTTTTGGTGCTGCTTTATGAATGTGGGAATGTAGAGTACAATTCTTGCTGTCGTGAGCAGAAAATAGACTTATTGTGCTCACTTTTCATTTCCATATGTAATCATTGTGTGTGTTTTCCTATACTCCACTTTTATGTACAATAGTTTCTCCCTGTCTTTCATTAAACGGGTGCTGCCTTAGTCACTTATGCTCAAATACAAAAAGAACTGTGGCAAGACTGGGAAGTAATCCCTATCAAATTTCATAACATTTACCCCCTAGGTTTTATGTATTTGGAAAATTCTTTAAATAGCTGATGGCCTATTATGTCTCTTTTTCTCTTTTATTTCCTCCTTGAAAATCTTGGTATTAATGAAGTAGATGTTAAAGCTGTTGACCTGCTATACCTCCGCAGACCATCAAATTAGCTATGGTTAACTAGATAACTAAAAAGTACAGAGCTTCAGTTCCTTAAGATTACTGTAATGACTGCCTGATGTTGAATTAATTATTGTCTAACTAGCATCTGCTGCCTATACTATATCCTGGGAGTGATTAAAACAATCCTAAACATGGGAAGAGGAGGAAGAAGTACCGCAAAAGGAAATGTGGGTTTGTGTGTGTGAGAGTGTGTAGGGGGACTTTTAACCTACTTTTGGCTTCTTTAAACATTGTTTATTCTCTATATTATTCTGTCTCAGACTCTCCTAAGATGAGCAGTTGTCACGTGAGGTACTCTGCAGGTAAACCGTCAGTGGAACACAAACAGCTATTACTTATCTCGGCACAGTGTTTGAGCATGTATCTGCCAGACAGCTGTCTCATTGTTTTGGAGGCTGCTCTTCTGTACATGTTTCCATGGAAAGATTGTGAGAGATCACTAACACTGTCATAATCCTCCTTTATCAGAGCTTGAGTCAGAATCATTATTCTCACCTTTCTTTCCTTTGTCTGAGTCACACTTGGACTATTCTGGGACTAAGTTTTGGAACTATTGTGATCAGTTTGTAAGGAGATGGAAGGGGATGGAATGAGATGTTGCCACTGTTTTATGAGTGATATAATTCTTGTTTGTGCTCCATTTTATGTTGATTTTGGTAATTTCCTAGCTAATTAGTAGATGTTCCAAATAGGGCATTTGATGATCAGCAAATGTTGTTTTGCTTGTAGATGTCATTCATGTGTTGATGTGCTAAGATAGGTTCCAGACTTGTCATAGCTTTCTTTATTATTGCACCGTGAGGAAATGTTGATAGATACACCTCTACCCCGATATAACGCGACCTGATATAACATGAATTCGGATATAATGCGGTAAAGCAGCGCTCCGGGGGGGCAGGCTGCGCGCTCCGGCAGATCAAAGCAAGTTCGATATAACGCAGTTTCACCTATAACGCAGTAAGATTTTTTGGCTCCCGAGGACAGTGTTACATCGGGGTAGAGGTGTATGTCTGTCACAGCCAGTTGAAAATAGAGATTCTACCATCTCTTTCTGAAATTGTGGCACTTCAGTCTTAGTGTGGCTGCTGCTGTTATGTATAAAACGTGCTATGAGGTTTTTGTAGCATTACAGTAAAATATCCACTAGAGTTTGATTTTGTGGGGAGGATGAGGGGAGGCTGCAGATGGAAGAAAAGAGAGGTTCTGATGATGCCACAGTGTATGTTATAACAATGAGGAGTCCCTGTGGCACCTTAGAGACTAACAAATTTATTGTCTCTAATGGCTAAAACCCATTTCATCAGATGCAACTTTTGAAAAATCTTTTGTATGTTATGTGACTGGTTTTCAGATGCTGACAAAACTGAATTGTTGTAGTGCTGGTCATCATAACAGGTTTGTTTGATACTTTGTTCACTGTTGGTTAATGAACCAGAAGAACTTGCAGCGCCAGTAAGAGTGGTTTGATGCTGCCAATACTGTTTTCTTGTGGCTTTATTTTCTTTTCTCTCTCTCTGACATTGAGTTTTTCAAAATCTAGTATCCTGGTAGTGGGATCAAGGGATAAGATTTCATCAGGAAGTGCAACAGAAATACATAGTAAAAGGGGGAGTGAAACATTTAAATGGGAAACTGTTATTTCAACTTCTGAGTTGGCTTATTATGTTTTGATGTGTTTGGTATAATCTGAGCATAATGTATTTGCAGTTGGTAGAACTTTCAAAGAGAAGAATTGTAGTCTTTCTTTAATTGCACTTATGGTTTGTCTCTTATTAAATAGTAGTGAAACAAGATTGATATCTGTTGAACCTCGAATGTTCAAACAACAGAAAAGACACATATGCAGTCATTTTTCTTATACATTATCTCAAGAGTATGCGATTTTACTCATATTTAGTGGAATGAGACACATCAGTAATAACACCCAATTATCACAACCACTGCAGAATCTTCAGTAAAGAACAGTTCAACACGTTTTGTTGTGTCCTATTTACTTTGTGTTAAGTTAAAGTACATAGTATGGGCTTCTTCTGCCGCACACATACACCAGTTTGGAACTGCAGGGTCAGCCACTGTTATGTGAAAGATGGGCAGAAGTACAAGTCAGATCCAGCCAAATGGTTTGGCATGGATGTCTCTAGATCATGCCCCAATGTCTCTCCCAAATTCCCTACCCAGCTCTGCCTTGCAGAAGCAAGTTCCTTCTCCTGCATAACAGAAAGGAATGATAAAACAATTACTCAACATGAGTCATACAGGAGATAAATCCTGAAGCATGGGCAAGAAATGTTTATCCTGTGCAGAACTATGTTAGACCAAGGCTGTGGGGTTTATTTCCCTCTCCTGCACCACTCCTAAACTGTTCATTGAGACACGCTTACGTACACCTGTTGGAAGGGAAAGATCCAGGCACAACGCTTTTGAAGAACCTGCTTCAGCCACGTGAAAGTCTATAAAAGAAGTAGGATTCCCCCCTTAATCTGTCTAATTTGTTTGGATCTTTCCATTGTAACGTAGCCTCCCAAATATCAAAAATATTTGTAATGTCTAGAATAGAAGCAGATTCTGCAGCATGCTCTCCTCCATTTTGGGAGAGCAGACTGGTTATTCTATCAAAGGCTGCTTCTGTTGTTACTCCACCTCCCTACCCCCACCCCCACCCCTGAAGTATCTAGTCATGTTCCTCAGCACAGATGGTTTCTGACCATGGTCTAGCTTCAGCTCTAAGAGGAAAATTAGGAAAAGTTGCTAACAGTTGGGACATGTTAGCCTGTCCTCTGAGGTGCAAATAGAATTTCTCAATCCATTTGGTGTCAGGGATGTCGATTTGATTCAGCTGTACCACATTCTCGAGGCTCCTCCCAATGTTTTCTGGTGGAGGCCCTATCTTGTATGTGAACATATTATCAAATCTCTTAGGATTAGGCTTGCCACTCTCATTGTTACCTTGGGAGAAGTTCCCATTATTGGTGAAGAAGAAAGTCCAGATGATGGAATACCCACTGTAGTGTTCTGATTAATAGCCCCCAAACAGTCCCCACACTCTTTGCCTTTTCTGCTCACCCAGCTATGCTCTACAACTTCCCTACTGATTGAAAAGATCGACTCTCTTTTACTCTGAACCCAAGGATCAAACAGAGCCTTTAAGAGACTGTACAAACCTACAGTTGCCCTGCTTGCTATTTCTATTTACTCTGCTTATACAGTTTATTTGACCGGTTGGGAGAATTATTACTCCCATAAAAGACTCTTGATTTTCCCATAGAGAATTTGACCTTCTGTGATCTACTGTCCTGGCGCTCTTTCTCGAGAGTGTATCTTGTCCAGCTACTCTGTGGTAGCGAGAAGATCCTTGTGTCTAGAGCCTAGGCAAAGGGAGAGGCTTTAGGCTAAATTCAGTTTAATGGCCATATAGTGAGTGTGTTTGAGGACTTCTTAGACTAAGCTTATCAGAGATCATGCCAGAAATTTACCATTAGTTGTCTACAAGAAACCTAAGTCCTGTGAAGCATCTCATCTCTTTTGGTGGTCCATACTACTACAGGCTAAGTAGGAGTTACTGTCAGTGAAACTTTCCTTCCAGGTCTATCCAGTCTTACACCATTCTAAGCATTTTCTAAATACCTTCCCCATTAACAACTTCTCCATTTTGACCAGGAGTTGGGTCCCATTTTGTAGTCCTGGATAGTGGTCACATCAAATCTGCTCGGTATTCAAATGAGAAAATGTTTTTCCCCCCCCGACTGCTAACTCTGCAAACTCACCTTGGCATCTGGTTCTTTCTAATCATCTCCAAAAACAAAAATTCTGCAATTAGAGTTTCTGTGGATGGTGCACAAGCCAGAATGGTGCAATCCTGTTGATGGCGCACAATACAGAATAAAATCCAGCTCCATCTTTTATAGCTGTATCAGCGCTGCATTTTTAAAAAGAATAAAAATTAGTAAAAACTTATTTTCATCATGAATTGAGCAGAGATGACATTGAAGGCATTAAGAAGCAGGGACATTGAGTAAGAATTTGTCATTTTTGCATGTTTTTTATAGTCAAGACTAAATTTACTATGGTGTCACATACAAGAACAAGAAAGCAAAAATGTAAACTAATGAAGGGCTTGGAATGGGTTGAATCTCTTTCCTAAGGTTATGGCTTCACTACCCGCCGGATCGGCGGGTAGCGATCGATCTATCGGGGATCGATTTATCGTGTCTTGTCTAGACGCGATAAATCGATCCCCGAACGCGCTCCCCGTCGACTCCGGAACTCCACCGGAGCGAGAGGCGGTAGCGGAGTCGACGGGGGAGCCGCAGCCTTCGATCCTGCGCTGTGAGGACCCGAGGTAAATCGATCTAAGATATGTCGACTTCAGGTACGCTATTCACATAGCTGAAGTTGCGTATCTTAGATTGATTCCCCCCCGCCCAGTGTAGACCAGCCCTAAGAGAAGTTATCAGCAGTATAAGCCTTGATGCTTCTCCCAGTGCAGTCAACTGGAGTTTTGCTCCAGGCCTCATGCAGGTCTCACACTTTGCTCTTGTTCTCACACATTTGTATCAAACTGTAAAATTCATTTCTTTAAACTGGCTTTCCCATAACCACAACAAAAACTGCAATGAAGGGAAGATAAGAGCAAGAGAAAAAATATTGTGTGTGCGTGTGAAAGTATATGTGTGTGTGTGTGTGTGGTACATATTTTCTTGGCTCCCTTAGGGAAAGTAAGGAGGACACTAGACTACGTGTGAGCTTTCCTATTTTGGGTGTGTTCATATTTGTTAGGTTCTCAGACACGGTCATCTTGAGAACATTATAGGGCTCTGATTTAGGAAAGCATTTAGGCATGTTTTGAACTTTAAATTTATATATATTATAAATGAATATATATAAATTTAAAGTTCAAAACATTGAACTTATATATATATATATATATATATATATATGGGCATGTAGAGTCCCAATTCAGCATAGCAGTTGAATGCTTGTTTAAATTTAAAGTTCAAAACATACTTAAACACTTTCCTAAATCAGAGCCTTATAATGTTCTCAAGATGACAGCGTCTGAGAACCTAGCAAATATTAAACAAATATATATATCAAAATACATTCCCAGTCTAAAGCTCATGAATATTAAATAATGAATTATGGTATCTGGGTGGCACACTGGCTCAGGGGAAAATTTGCCTCTTACTTCTGGATTTTAAAATGGATTTTAAATTCTGATTGGGCTGAAACATTGCTGAGGAAACTGGTGGTTTTTTCAGTTTTTTTGCACCTCAGTTTTTAATTTTCTGTGAAATGTGATGAAATGAAACCATATGAAAATTTTAATTTCTGACTGTGAAATTGTTTTCTTCAGAATGGTCTCCTGCTTGCTTGGAATAAGCCAAAAGGATGCTTTTTTGAGTCAAAAATTCACAAAACATGGAGGAGTATTTTAAGTGAAATATACTCCTCTTTCATTAAAGTTTAACGGAATGTGAAATAATGTGAATTTTGAGTAGCTTTGTCCATCTTTGTGAATATTTTGCACAAGTGTACTGAAAAGTTAAAACGTTTTCTCTATAAAGTTTCACAATAGTAATAATAAAAACCCACATAGATTTTCACCATTCGGAGTTTGGGATCAGGAGAGGTTCAGAACTGAAATATGGTGAAATAGGGTCAATGTCTGTTTGTAAAAGAGGCTGTTTTAAAACTACTGAGGTCAATGAAAAGGCAGTAGTTCATGCAGAAATTATTGGGTGAGGTTCTTGGGCCTGTGTTATAAAGGAGGTCAGACTAGATGATCAAAATGGTTCCATTTGGACTTAAAATGTATGAGAATGCCATTTACTTCCACGAACATTGAAGTAATTTCTAAGCAGAGTGAAACAGGTTGGCATAGCACCTGTATGTAGTAGGTACGGCTCTAACTAATAATATGAGTCTACTATCTTCAAGTTTATTCCAAATAACCTCCATCATCCCCTGAAAAACAAACCAACTAAACCCTGATAGTACACAGACATGACAAGAGTTCAGCTCTTAGTCATTTGATTAGGTCACTTACAAAGCTACAGAAAGTTTCTATGTGGCTAACATATGACTTGTGTCTTACAGTTGTCTACCCTCAGAAGATATTCTTTTGTGTCTCTGCTTCAATATTCATCACTTTTGCCATCTCACTTTTTTTTAGTGATACAATTTTTTTGTAAAAGTACTATATTTCTTATACCTATTTCTGGATACAGGAAACAGCTGGACCTCTGTTTTACAAAGTTATCCAGTGGTCAAACTACAGCAAATAACAAGTAATAAATACCACAACTCATTCTATACAACTGAGAAATTAAGTAGTTTTGAAAAATGTAGAAATATAGAAGCAGATATGTGTTATCAAGGTGTCAATATCTTTCCAGTTTCTTACATTATAAAATGTGACTTTTGACTTCAGACACTTTTTTGGTATTAGTTAATTTTATTTTAAAAATAAACTCAGGTCTTTAAGCGTTTAATCTGCTGATCCATTGTACTAGGATGTGTCTTGTTAGATTTGGTGACTCAGGGGTCAAAAGATAAACTGTAACTGATACCTCTGTTTATTTTTTTGACAATGTTAAATTAGCAGCCCCTCAGACCCGTTGCAGAGAAGTACAACCTGGGTAATTGAACACGTCACTGGGGAGTATAGTTTGTTGAGCTGATTCCTATTATGTTGACTTGTCAGGGACCAATAATTAAAGCTGAAGAGGGATGCTCATTAGTGTGTACAGAATGATTCAAAGAGTAAGAACGAAAAGTCCTTGAGGCACACCTGTTAAAGACTGGTACTACATGGGGAGGTGAAAGCTAACTCACTAGCTTGTTTTTCTGCTGTGTTAGCAATACAGCCATAAGAGAGAAAGTATATTAAGTGTTGCAAATACAGTCTTTCTAAATCATGTTACAGAAGTATATGTGACTTCTTTCTTTGAAGATGATTTTTGCTCCATACAATTGTTTCTGCACAATTGTATTTTTAATATTACCTCAGATGCTTTAGCAGATACAATACAGCACTTCTAGTAAAACATTTCCTCCTTCAGAACCTGAATAATCATTTCAATCATCTTGCTGCAAGCATCATAATATTAGTAATCTGTTCTGTTTCTTTGAACTCTCAAGTGTACGCTTGAATAAATCTAGGAGTTACGGTGCTTTTGATGATAAATGTCTTTTATTAGCATACATTTTTCATACTAGCTTTACAAAAAATGGGATATTCCCACTACCACTACCTATGCCACCCACAGTAATAGATTAATTTCTGTGAAAAACAAGACAAGAAGACTTAGTGAAGGAAATTGGCTTAGAAAGAATAGAGCTTATCAGACCAGGAAACCAGAATTCAGCAAGTAATGCTATGTTCCTACTGAAGAGACCTCAAGTTTATACAGTGATGGGACTTTTTTGGACTTGAGCTGGGATGGCATTGCAGACTTTGTTCTTCTGTAACATATTTGACATGAAGGATATTTTTTACTTCAAAGCAAGTAAGTAACCCCCAGCTATCTGGAAGTGGAGACAGAAGCAATTTAACAAAGATAATCTCTGTGAAACTGGTTATGAAAGCTCTTCCTGCAATGGGAAGCTGAGGTAGGACAGATTTCTTGATGAATAATTTGTTTTTGCTCTTGCTTGTTATCTGTAAATGAATTTAGCAAACAATTTAAAAGATCTTATTCTCTTAAACTCAGTAGTCTAAATGTAAACCCCTGGTTTACACTCTTCCACTGAGGGTCTCAAAATCTGCTAGAACTCTCTCTGTGTGGAAGGAGGCAATACCATCACATGCCCATCACCTCTTGTTTCCATTGGATTGCGGGTGGAATTACTCAATAGATTTTCATTTTGGGAGGGACAGAGCAGTATAGTCCTGGCAGATGCACCTAAGTTTCACGTGATAAATTGGTTAGGAATTAATGTTGTCAGAGGTTATATTAATTTCCTTGCATCTCCTCTGCAGCTGTTACAGTGGTGCCACAGGGAGACCAACTAGTTGCACCATGTCTCCTAATGGAATGATACTGCATGAGGTGGGAGGAGAGAACAGTGGAGCAATGGAGAAGAGCAGCTATCTTTGCAGATGGCTCGTATCTCTGTGGATCAGAGAGGCTTATAGGGTTAGGCAGCTCTGCCTTCTGCAAACTCTGTGGCATCCCAATCCCCCTTCCCTTAACATGAGGCACTGCGGAAAACATCATGTAGTTCACCTCACTGTTTCCCTGTCTGTGGGCAGTGTTTCCCAGGCATGGCTCCTTCTACACATGTGCTGCAAAAAGGGATGATCTAATTCTATCTGGGTAACCCATGTCTGTGACAACAGCAGATCAAGTCCCAAGAAGGCAATTAATTGGCTGAGAGAAAACAGATATGACAACTTCTCAGGAGCTGCCTTTGGTATACAGGCTTTTCCCTTTGAAAATACTGAATTGTACATTATTTAAAAATCTTAAAAAGTTTTTCCAAAATCTCTCATTAATTAAAAATAAAATACCTGTTAATTCTCTGCTTTGGCACAAGAGGAACAAAACATGTGTTCTGCCTCTTTGTGTATTTCTTTTCGTCTGTCTCTGAGATATAAATGAGAGCACCATTGAATCAATTTTTAATAGTATTATTAATCAGTGTAATCTGTATTAATATAGCACTTTAATAGTTCACTACCACTTGTCAGTAATTTGACAGGGTGAATTTTGCTTTAGCTACAAAAAGGCTGCCATCTCTGACAAACATTGAGATGAAGAATTAAGTAATCAGATTCAAAGGTAATTTAAAAGGACCAGACTCCCAAATGTAAAGATCCTGCTAATTTCTACAAGGGGTTACATCCTCTCTCGTTTAAATTTTCTAAGTACATGGATGCTCATTAATAATGTCTTATTGATTTTGACACAGCATTCGCTTTCAGGTTAACAACAAAACCATATTATTGCCACAAAGACAAGAGGATCTTGGGAAATGAGTCAGTGCCTCAAAGGAACTGATTCGGCAGTTCTGTTCAATGAGTTGCTTGGAGTAGCAGGACAGGAAGATTTTTTCTTTAGATTTATTTCTATAGGTATTGTAGTAGCCATTCTACCTGTATGCCAGACTGTACTTTATCTAAAGTGTGCAGGGCAGAGTGCACATGTGAGAATAACAGGATTCTTTAAGTGGCATTCTTCAGTTTCATTTATTGACGTATATGCTAATGTGAAGCTTGTAAATAGTCTTTGGAACTGAATATTGTTTAATTAAAAATCTTGTGATACATATATATACTCTAGGCAAATCTTGCCTAGAAGTGCTCTTTTGTAAAGCGATGGAAGCATCCATTTAATGAAAACTAGGAACTGTGGATAAGGAGGAGGTCCAATAAGATCACATAAAATACCAGGGTATGAAAAAAGGCCATTAGCACTTAGATTCATAGGTTCCAAGGCCAGAAGAGGCCATTGTGATCATCTAGCATGACACAGGCCATAGAACTTCCTCAAAATAATTCCTTTGGAACTAGCACATATCCAGTTCTGATTTTAAAATCTCCAGTGATGAAGAGTCCTTGGTAAATCATCCCAGCCAGGGCTTTGTCAAGCCGGGCCTTAAAAACCTTGAAGGATGGAGATTCCACCACCTTCCTAGGTAACCCATCCCAGTGCTTCACCACCCTCCTAGTGAAATAGATTTTCCTAATATCCACTGCAACTTGAGACCATGGCTCCTTGTTCTGTCATTTGCCACCACTGAGAACAGCCTAGTTCCATCCTCTTTGGAACCTCCCTTCAGGTAGTTGAAGGCTGCTATCAAATACCCCCTCACTCTTTTCTTCTGCAGACTAAATAAGCCCAGTTCCCTCAGCCTCTCCTCATAAATCATGTGCCCTAGCCCTCTAATAATTTTCGTTGCCCTCTGCTGGACTCTCTCAAATTTGTCCACATCCTTTCTGTAGCGGGAGGCCCCAAACGACACAACACTCCAGATGTGGGTATACTCCAGTGCCGAATAGAGGGGAATAATGATCTGCTGGCAATGCTCCTATGAATGCAGCCCAATATGCCGTTAGCTGTCTTGGCAACAAGGGCACACTATTGATTCATATCCAGCTTCTCATCCACTGTAATCCCCAGGTCCTTTTCTGCAGAACTGCCACTTAGCCAGTCGGTCCCCAGCCTGTAGCTGTTCATGGGATTCTTCCATCCTAAGTGCAGGCACTTGTCCTTGTTGAACCTCATCAGATTTCTTTTGGCCCAATCCTCCAATTTGCCTAGGTCACTCTGGACCAGTGGTGGGCAACTTGCGGCCCACAGGACCGCACGCAGCCCGTCATGTTAATCCACTGGTGGGCCACGAGACAGTTTGTTTACATTGAACATCTGCAGTCACGGTCACCTGCAGCTCCCACTGCCATGGTTCGCCGTTTCTGGCCAATGGGAGCTGCGGGAAGCGGCGGCCAGCACGTCCCTGTGGCCTGCGCTGCTTCCCACAGCTCCCATTTGCTGGGAACGGCGAATGGCGGCCACTGGGAGCTGTGGGCAGCCATGCCTGCAGACGGTCAATGTAAACAAACTGTCTCGCGGCCCGCCAATGGATTAACCTGATGGGCCGTGTGTGGGCCGCAGGTTGCCCACCACTGCTCTGGACTCTGTCCCTACCCTCTAGCGTATCTACCTCTCCCCCCAGCTTCGTGTCATCTGCGAACTTGCTGAGCGTGCAATCCATCCCATCATCTAGATCATTAATGAAGATGTTGAACAAAACCAGCCCCAGGACAGACCTCTGGGGCACTTTGCTTGATACCGGCTGCACCCCTTAACCTTCTCTGTGTTAAACTAAATATATTGAGCTCCTTGAATCTATTGCTGAAAGGCTTGTAGAATAATTCTATAGCATAGATTTCTATTAACAATTTAACTGAAGAGTGTTAACAAAAACTATATAAATGGAAGAGGGGGAGGGGAAATAGTAATTTGCTACATTATGTTTCTGATCCATGCCTGGATCAAACATAAACACTCAGGATTTGATTCATGCCTGATTTCTGCTGTTGAACTCAGGCTGCTGGCCTCCAGCGTTAGAAAATCTACCTGGAGGTATTACAGAGGCACAACTTATTGACTCCACATTTCTTCCAGGAATCTTCAGCCCACAAGACTCCTTTGGAGCCAGGCTTGTACTGTGGTACAGAGGGTACAAAACACACCCCTTCTACACCAGCGGGGGTGAATTCCTCCCAGTAATCCCAACAAATGTATGATTCTGGACGTTACTGTTATCTGACCGAATGGAGCAATTCACATGTTGTGAGTTCTCTAGTGTGGTAACATGCAGCGCCTCCCGTCAGGATCAGGACCCCATTGTGCTACAAGACATGATAAAGAAATGTCCCTGCTCTGAAGAGTAAGGGGCAACTCAGTAAGGCACAAGTATGGATACGTTGGGAGGAGTTTAATTCTGAAGGTCTTTGAAAGTGAGGACAAAAGTTGAGAACTTGATATGGTAGAAAAGGAGCAGATGGGGAAAGGATTCAAGGAAGGGAGGGTGGTTTGGTCAGAATGATGAGTACAGACTGGGCTGGGGGAGGTGATGCAGAGAGTCCAGAGAGGAGGAGGTTGTAGTAGTCAAGTTTGGAGATGTTGAGTGCCTAGCCGAGAGCTTTGATTAGGTGAACAGATCTTACAGATATTTAGAGAAAGAAGTGGGAAGATTTAGACACTACCTGGATGTATGTGGCAGGAGAGAGGGAGTCAGCAAAGATGGCGCCTAGGTTACTGGTCTGTGTATGGGGAGGATAGCTGTGTTGTCATCAGAGATAGAGCAAGTGGGAAGTGGGAAGAGTTTGGTAAAAAAGTTAAAGGGCCTGAACCTCAGCTGATGAAAATGAACATAATTCCATTGGAATTAATGGAGTTTAGCTGATTTACAACATCTGACCCAAGGAGATTGTGTTTGGCCAAGTAAAGTTTTGGTTGATGGAAAGACATGTAGGAGGGAGATGTCAGGGAGACAAAATGTGATATGTCAAGGGTAGACAAGTAGATTTGTGATGAGATGATACTTTAACCATATACTTGCATTGGGTCTGATTTTCCCACTGCTTTATCCCTTTATTTAGTCATTTCCATTTGTATGAAGTGAATCTGAAATGCTATGAAACCACAATTCTTCATTCACTAATGTTTTCCATCCCCTTCACGTTCCCTTGGCATAGCTGTACAATGAATGCACAAAGAGTGGCAGTGGAGGATCAGTCTTACTGACCTTAATTTAGAATAGGTTTGTAAAAACTTTGAACATGAGTTCTTTGGACAGTTTTTAATTGCCTGAACAATGTCCCTCTTAATGGATTTTTCTTGGGGGGGGTCAGTTTTCAAAGGTTTGTGTCTTCTTTTCCTGGGAGGGAAGGAGGAGCCATGCTGGCTTTTACAACTGCTCTGTTTACTGGTTGCATTGCATGGTCTTTGCGCTGGAAAATATAACAAGTTTGGATGGAGATAATATCCTATTCTTCTCTCTACAATAACTGCTCAGTCCATTTAAGAATAATGGGCCATGCCCAGCATGTCCAATAAAAAAAGAAACTTCATTTATCTTGCTGGCTTCCTCTGATATCAATTTAGGGCCATATTCTCTGCTTGATCCATGAGCTCAACTCCATGTATGGCTCTTGGAGAATCAATCATTCAGCAACACCTTCCTGACACAGAGATCCATTGTCTTTCATGCTCTATGGTCTGAACAGTTCTCTAAAACTCTTTCCAGAAAACAAACTTTCCCTACATCAGTTTTAGAAGACAAAAATAGTTCTGCAAAGGAAATGAATTCAACTACAGATGGACTTCTGCACAATATGGTCCCATACATCTGATTACAAATAGATTGAAGACCAAATTCAGCTGAGGGGTAATCCCATGGGATGAAATGCTGCTCTAAGTAACTAGATACTAGAATTCTGCGTTGGATGTTGAAAAATCAGAGAGGATGCAGAAAAGAGTCACAAAAATGATTTCAGGGCTGGAGAAAATTTATTACCATGAGAAATTTAAGGAGTTCAATCTTTGTAGCTTATCAAAAAGAAGTTTGAAGTGACTTGATTATATCGTATAAGCATCTTCACAGGGAGAAAATACCAGATATTAACAAGCTCTTTAATCTAGCAAAAAACCAATGGCTAAAAAGTTAAAGCTAGACAAATTCAAATGAGTGTAAGGCAGAAATTCTTAACAGAGAGGGTAATTAACCGTTGGAACAAACTACCAAGTGAAGGGGAGGATTCTGCGTCTTTGAGTCTTGAAATCAAGACTGGATGCCTTTCTGGAAGATATGCTTTAGTCAAACAAATTATTGGCTCAAAAAATGGGTAACTCAGTGAAATTCTATGGCCTATAATATACAGAAGATCAGACAACACATGGTCTCTTCTGGCCTTAAAAGCTGACGCTATGAAGTTATGCCCCTTCAACCCCCTATATTTCAGTGGGGTTGCACAGGTGTCACTAACGGCCCAATCATGTCAATTTGTAATTGTTCCCACTTACAGCAGGGCTGAATCTCCTGAGAGTTCAGCTTACTGTGTATACTGTATGTTTTTTTTCAACATAAAGGCTGTTTGTAGGGAAAAAATGCAGTGAAATCCATATGCATACAAACAAAGGAGCCTAATTGAAACCATCACTAAACATTCAGAATTCTTTAGAAAAATTGCATGTGCTTTTTCCATAAGATCTGCCATCATAATGCTGGGTTTATATAAGATGAATTATAAGATAAGAACAAAAGTTATTGTATTATACTATTAAATAATGTATGTGATTTGTAAACATAAAGACTGAACATAAGATAGGCACCCAAACACAATCTTAATGAGGAAAGAATCTGGCCCCAAATCCAGTTTGTAGATTACACTTTTGGAAAATGTTTGTTTCACTGTGCTAGATGCTGTACAAACACAAAAGAAAGCATGGTCCTTGCCCATTAATCAACTGATGTGCTTCAGCTTTACTGCCCACTGTTGGCAATATATCATACATTTCCTAACTAGGCCCAGCACTTAAATGAAGTGGTGCCAAGTTTACTCTTTATGTAATCCAAAAAGCCTTTTTTTGCTTCAGGGAAATCACTGGTTTAAGGGAATGATCATTCCATTGTGTTCTATTGTTGGGGGTTTTTTTTAATGGATCTTGAACTATCCTATCTTAGCTTTATTAGTATTGTTGTCAGTTCTACTTTATAATCAGAGCAACACTGGAAACAATTCAGCTTTTAGGAACAGATTTTTTTCTGCTGTGCCTCTTAACCCAGTTTACAAATGTTCCTGCTTAATTGGATGCTGGAGAGGGTATGAATAGTTCAGTGACCTGGACACTACAGAGATCAGAAAGGCTGAGAGCGAGCAGAAAAGCATGGAGATTAAAAACAAAATCATGATTTGAGATCCCCAAAATCATGAGATTGGTTTAAAAATCACGAGATTTAAAAAATAATATTTTCAGGGGTTCTTTCATTTGCTTTCTGGCTTTGGGGCATTTTAGGTTTTGTGTTTGTTTGTTTGTTTGTTTGTTTGTTTCCCATCTTGAGTAGTAGGTTTAGTCTTTGAATTACTAGGTTTGGGGTAAAATTTTCAAGACCTGGTGCAAATCACTGTACTATAAAATTCTGGCCTGACCCTGCAGGCAGGAACCCTAGAATCATGCAAGGCTGTTTCTTAAATATTCTAGGACTTTGGAGAACTGCTGATAGAAACACACTGTCCAATTAGTCCTACATTGTGAGGTTTTAGCTGAGTGACTTTGATGGAAATCACATAGCCAAACCCCATGTGACACTTAGAAAATTTTGTGGTTAGTATAGATTGCTTTCTTGTTTTGAGCTCTGTTCCCAACAATCCATGTGCTATTAATATAGTTTTAAAGATACACTGGGATCTTTTCTGGGGGAAAGGAAGTATATTGATTAAAATGTTGCCGTGGTTTTATTATATTTTATACATATGTTGGTTACCATGGAATAAAATAGAAAGGGGAAATTGCTGGTAAAAGTGGGCACAACAGTATTGGGTGAAATCCTGGCAAAACTCCCACTGACTTCAATAGAGCCAAGATTTCATCCATTGACTGCAGTGGAGTTGCACAAACTTATGCTAGTGGCAAATTGGGCCTGGGGCTTTGGGGTCAGTGTGTTCAATATAGCTTCTGCTCTGAGCCAATGGCATAATATTCTAAATTAGAATTTCAAGCTGTGATAATAAAATTATGATAAATAGTATTCCATTCTTTGGTATAAAATACAACTCACAGTCTCTCCATCTCATTAACGTGACTTCTGAGGTAATTAACTATGAAAAATCATGTGCAGAAATCAAGAATGTTTAATGGCTAGTCTTGATAGTAGGAAGTCATAAAAAATACAAAGGGTCTCATCATGTGCCCAGTAAAGCTAATGGAACTACTCATATTCCTATTCATAAGGGCTACAGGATTGCACCTCAACTCTGTAAAGTTTAGACTGGAGAGTTTTATTTTGTCTCACAGTTATATTATTACATTCAATTGCTTGTAAAATCAGAAGTTCATCCAGTGCAAAGGAAGCAGGCAACACAAACGTGACCCTACTTATACTTTTCTGAAAGAAGTAATACTCGAATCAGTTAGCAAACATGATGCCGTTTACCAGTCTAAACGTCAAGCTCTGTCTGGCTTCAGTGTTTGGCTGACTGTCACAGTTATTAAAATCACAGAAGCCCTGTAGGAAGACAGAATTTGGACCAGTAAATAAATGGACTTGCTTACTGGACAACTCTGAATTCTATTCTCTTTAAAGGATAACATCACTATTCTTCTGCCACATAAAAGCTTTGTTTTTGTTTTTAATTTCCAGGTGTTTTGTACTGAAATTCTTACTAGCCTAATTTTGGGATTAAGAGCTCCACCCTTTTGCAGTCTCCAGGTGAATGCCACCTCAGGGAGTTGGATTTTTTCCGTTCCAGAAATTGCTCTGCCTTAATATTTGCTCATAGTTTTAAAGAAGGTTTTATTCCATATAAAACTACTTCTACACCGGATAGAATGAAAACATTATAACTAGTGATCTGCAAATGCTAGAGACTTCAGTTCTGTTCGGAGAAGTACCCCAAAATTGGGATACATAGCTGAACTACCCAAACCTCTCCTGAATCTGCAAAAGGAGCCAAAAATGCCACTAGAGCAAGCTTTCCCACAGGATATCAGAATTTATTCTTATGACCACTAGCTAAAACCAGAAAGGAAAGAGAGATGAATAGTAATCTTTTTTTTTTTTTAACACAAAATTCTTTTTGAACCTCAAAGAAAGTTCAGTCTCGGTTCAGTTCTAGTTTGGGTTGAAGCTTCCAATTGATTTTTTGACTTTATCTAAAGCAGTTTGCTTATCCTAGTATATAACGAACTACAATTCCAGTTCAGGTTACTTTGTTATTGATGTTGCATGTGATTTTGAAGGATCTCATTTAGAAAATTAACATATTGTCATTTACAGGCGTTAACTAACCCTCACAACATCTCTGTGAGGCTGATAAGGAATATCCTCATTTCAGAAGTTGGGGAAACTGAGACCATATAGGTTATATGATTTTCCAAAGAACATAGAAGATTACCAGTGTCAGTATTGGGATTAGTACTCAGGAGTTCTAGGCTACTAAGGCTAATGTTTGGGAAAATATATGGGATGTTCATTGTATGAGTAATCTACACTTTCTGAGTCAATAGAACAATTTTTCCTGTGTGTAAAATTCCTTTCTATTTTCCATTCAATCGTTGCAGAAGACGGACTCAGAGAAGGATTTTTCTTCCTCATTCTGTACATATATACAAATCAGTGATCACATATATTAATTAGAGAAAAAAAAGATTTTTGCTCTTTTCAAAAGAAGCATGCAGGTTGTGGTAGGCCTGCATTGGAGTAAAGTCTGTTTGCCAGTCTCTGGTTCTTTACATGAATTTATAAAGTAGCTGAAGTATTAGATCTTTTAATGACATGGTCAAATGATATTTTTGCAGCTCTGCTTACCAAGATTCACACATGTTATTTCTTTTTTAAGGTCCTGCAAAAGTAGACCCCAATCCAGAAAAGCACTTAGGGACATGCTTAACTTTAAGCATGTGAGTAGACCCACTGATTTCAATGGATTACTCGTGATTAAAGTTAAATATACACTTAAGTGCTTTACTTGTTCTGGGGCTCTAATACCTTGTTTAACTTTCTCAGAAATGAAGTGATAGATTTTGTTTTATAAAGAGATATTTAAAATAGTAAGGTTTCATGCCAAATTATACTAGTGTTTATGGCAAGTCTAATTTTAGGCCACAACCGCTTATCTACTGTAATAACAGCTTTCATTTTAATAGAACATCAGAAACAGCATGGGCTTGCTTTATTGCATCATCAAGTCAGTGCACCTTCCTACAGACACAGCAATTTACAATAGGCCAGATTCATTCCTGTGATAGCTCCACTGACGCTGATGGAGTTACAGCAAGGAGGAATTTCACAGTGTTGCTAATATAATTTTTAAGGAACATAAGCTTTTCATAAGGATTGGCTCAAAAGCCCCCATTGCCTTCCATAGGCTTTGCATCAAGGCCTAACCAAGCACATTCCTTCCATTGGTAATGCCTTGATCTTCAGAGCTGATAAATAAATTATGTCCAACTAACAGTTTAAAAAGCAAAATATCATAAATCAGGAAGTAAATATTGCTGGCAATCAAGAAATGAATTATAGCTGGATGCCAGTGAGGGATCAAAAGTTACATTTTTCTTAATACACGCTGCATCCTTTAAACAGCAAAAGTAATGATAGTGATTAGTTAACAGTAGCAAAGAAAACGTGCATTTAGAATTAACCTGACAGGGCATTTTTGTGTCATACTGACTGATGCGTACAGTCAGTTCTTTTAAAATTCAGGGAAGCTTATTTGAATTGTAAATTGGCAACACATTCAGGCTGGAGTCTTATTGTGTGATAGTGTGACAAATTACAAATGGAATATTGGCTGAGCCTCCATTTCTTGCATTTCTTTTCAAGTTTCTGCTGCTATTATCATTAATGTGTTTTGCAGAAGCTCTATAGTGGACGGTTCTGGACATGGAAAGTACATTAAGTTTCATTGTTGGCTGTAGCACGACTCCGTGTGGCTTCCTTGACCTCTGACTTCTCCTATTGGTTGTATTTCAGTACAGTTGCTACTAGTTTTGTGTCCTGCTGTGTGTGGACTTAAGAGATTCTGGCATAGTTTACGCCTGACAGCTCATTTCATAAGTATTGGATTACAGTCCTTGTGCTAAATTGTGTCAAGAATATCTTAAGAAAGGGTGATGGAATGTAGTCAATTTAAAAATAAAATAAAATAAAAGTATACAAGTAACTCTTGAAGATTCTCCCATCAGAAATAAAGTGAATTCTCCTTTTTAAGTACTGGACAATCTTGCAAGAATGTTGGAGATGATTAAGTGTAGTGATGTAATGTGCTAGAAGGCATTGTTTAACTCCTTTGCAATTTAAGATTTAGAGTTTTCTCCAAAAGAAAAGAAAAGGAGAGCAACTCACTCTGGAGTATCTTTGTTTCCCCCAGACATAGGCATAACGCCGGGGAGTGATATATGCTTGTATTGATTATACTGGAGCAAAAGTCAGGGATACATAGGATGGTGCTCAGGAAACAACATAGGAGGGGACTTTCAAAATAAAGTGCCAATGTACGAGATGGCACTCTGTGTGTATGTGTGAGAGAGGTAGTTTTCAAAGTATATTGAAATGGACAAAATCAATTAGAGCTTGCAGTTATTTTTGCTGTCTCTCAGGTCCTGTTTTTCATATCAGTTCATTTTAGTTGTATCCTACTAAGGACAGTCTTCTAGCACCAGATACTTCCTAGTAGAGCTTAAATTGACAAATTTATGCCAACTCACTGTGGTTTTGCAATGTGCTTTGTGAATCACAAAGGAAATAAGCTTCTGGCTGTTTTAAGTTTCTTTTGTTGTATGTGCTATCTATGGGCTTTTTAGACTTCTCTTGCACTTGGCAAGCTGTTCAAGTACCCCAATACTCTAGTATGCCTTTGTTAGTTTATATATATTCTTGCTATAAATTTTCTGGATTTGGATCTATAAACTACCAACTTAACACCTCAGTTTAATGTGAGTTGAACAGAGATAATTTCTTACTTTTCCTTTCTGTCTTAAGTTATATTCATTTGTAGCAGTGTGAAGCCCAGATGGTAGACAGAACAAATGGACGCAGTGTTTTCTTTTCCTTTCAGTTACAGTTAGAGTCAGACACAAATGGACTGATCGGTATGAGAGGCTTTATGGTCTATTGGTTAGAGAGAACAATGGAAGGACTCTTGTATTTTACTCTTTGCTCTGCCTCTGACTTGTTGAGTGACTCTGGTTGAGTCATTTAAACTTTGGTGCTTCGGTTTAGCTAACTGTAAAATGAGTATAGGGCTTAAATACTTTACAGGGGGTTTAGCAAAGTGCTTTGGATTCTGAAGTGAAAAGCATCAAGGAAATATAAAATCTTATTTTAGTAAAATTGAGTTAAGATCTTTAGCTGGTGAAAATCAGCATTGCTTCATGGAAGTCATGCTGATTTACACCAGATGAGGTCCTGGCGAAATATATGTAGCCCAATGTACTGTGACTTGCAGACAACCAGTGTTTAGAAATTATTTTGCAATGAGTGTGCTTTTCACATGCTCGTCTGTTGAAATTCCTGAATGTTTGCTTGTCATTGTTCCAATATATTCCAAGTTTTCTTTTTTCTTTTCTTTTTCTGCTGTGATTTGAACAAAGGCCAGGAAGTATCTAATAGATTAAAGTACAAGTCTGGTGACATGGTTCACTGGACTAATAATTTAATCTGTGAGACCCTAGATCAAATTGGCTCAGTTTCAAGGTCTGCCAGCCTTACTTTAGTCAGTAGTAACATTCCAGGTATTCAGAGATTCATTTCAGAGTCTGGACCCTGCAGGTGCTTGCTGTTGAGAAAACACGAAAAACACCATATGCTCTCCATTGTAAAAACACACCTGCATGTATTAAGAAAGGCTTATATGAATAATCTTCCTGCAGTAGATCTTCAGACTGATCTCTTCTAGGATCACCAGTAGACGTGTCTCTGTAGCACGTGAGAATGACTGACTAAATGCTCACCATAAATCAATCTCTTTTGGTTACTTTTGAAATAAATCCACTTCAGAGTGCTTCCAGTCTCAACTGACTGATCTGTTTCACAGTGTGATATATTTTCAAAGAACAACCTTATAAAAACATTATAGTAGGTTAAAACTAGCAATATAAACCCAAGAAAGGATAAGATTTGGATGCAATCTACTTTTTTCCATAAATTCATCTCAATCTGAGCTGTCTATATCACAGATTACTTGCTTCCTGTCTTCTTAAGTAATTGTATTTGTTTCACGGCAGTTATAGATGTATATTTTATGTATTAATTATGAGTATATTTGTATATACATACACATATATTTTATATGTGTATAGTGTGGGGACAGGATGGATGGATGGGTAGACATAGAATGGGATAAAATATATAAAAATGGAAAAAGTTGGCATTTAAATGGAATTTTTTTCTCAACAGCTTACAGATATCTCTGAAAGAATGTGGCCATTCACATTTCTTGTTAATGAAGTAAATGAAATAATACTTATCTATGTAATAATATACAGTATTAATCCCTCTGGGGAGAGAGTAGATTTAAAATACGTTGAAAAGAAATAAACAAGTCTTGTAATTAAGTGTTGCTATTTTAAGTGGAATTGGTTTCACCCATCACCAGTGTGTCTGTCCTTGTCTTCAGTCTTTGAGAAATTGCTGCACATGATGAAAAGTTTAACTTGTCAAGTATAAATGTAAATGTAGAGTCCGGAATATCAAACACCAGGAGTGATAATTATCAGCATCTGGAAATAATTTGTACCAGTGAGTTAAGTGTTTCTACAGAGAGGGAGTTTTTAACCTCCCAATCACTGTAGCACTCCCTGGAGCGTACAGTGACATGGCATGTGGTTCATTCCCACTAGTAAACACAGCACCAAGTAATTAGAGTGTCATTAGAACATGAACATTAGCTTTTGTAAAATAGGATTAAGATTAATTCATGAACAAATGATCACATAATTTACCTGGTACATAAGTAATATCAAGGACCTGATCCAAAGCCCATTGAAGTCAATGGGATGCTTTCAGTTAATCATCAATGATCTTGGATCAGGCCCTAATTCAGTTTTCCCTTTTATTATATAGTTTTCATTTTCTCAAGAACCAGGGAAGTGCTGTTACCTTAAATATAAATGTGCATGTGCATTTTGGATGAAAGTCATCCCTCCCCACCCAAGGTCTGAGTAATAGGGCTTTATGTATGGTACTAAACAGAACTGAGTGAGATTGAACTTGCCTCTCCATCCTGCATGCAGGTTGCCTTCCATCACAGCATTTCTATAACTGCTGTTCTGGCCTATGGCCTGGAATAGCAGCTGATGTCCTTGTGCACCTCTTCTGAGAGTTTTTGAGGCACCAGATCATGGTTAAGGGTATGTCTACACTACAGGATTAATCCGAATTTAGATAATTCGAATTTGGGAAACAGGTTGTATAAATTCGATTGTGCGCGGCCACACTAAGCACCTTAATTCGGTTTTAAACCACATTAATTCGGTGGTGTGCGGCCACACTACCCCATTAACTTAAACACAGTAATTCGGTGGTGTGCGTCCACACTAACCCTAATTCGAATTAACAAAATCGATTTAGGCTCTACTCCGTTCGTCGAGGTGGAGTACAGAAATCGATTTAAAGGGCCCTTTAATTCGAATTAACTGGCTCTGTAGTGTGGACGGGTGAAGGGTTAATTCGGATTAACGCTGCTAAATCCGAATTAATCCCGTAGTGTAGACCAGGCCTAAGGATGTGTTCTCTTTATTCAGAACCCCACCACGGGTCTTAAGAGGCCAAAGAAGCCTAGCACAGTCCTTATCTTGTTCTTCTTCAGTAAATACAAAGTAGTTAAAAAGATTTTGCTGTATTTGCAAATCCACCTGAATTTTGCCTAGTTAAGTATGAACTTTCCCCTCTAGTTCTATAGAAGCAGTTAGCCTATATGAACTGTTGTCAGAACAGTGTGTGCATAGACACTTCTTCGATGTTGCTGGCAATGCTACAACACAAACAGAGACGTAAACAAAAGATGTTAGATGTTAACAAAAAAATTAGCTTTTGTAGCCTGGAAATAGAGTAAAAGACAGGTAACACTGTATATTAAGGGCTCCATTTATAAATCGTTTATACAGGGTTAATAAATGATTAATAGCTATTGTAATAAATGGTTAAACCATTCTTGTGGGTTGTTATAGAATCCAAAGGGTTAGTCGCTTGCTTATAACCATCTGTAACACTTTCTACTGGTGTACTTTTAACCATCTGTAACACATATTGCTCATATCTGTTACATGCTGATAATGTCTGTTAACGTATTAACATTTTATAAATCGAACCTTAATATAAAGTGTGACCAAAATACACATAGTTTCACTGTGATAGGAAGCAGGAACTATGGTCCTGATCCTACAGACACTTAAACAGGTGTATACTCAGAAATGCCCTTTCCAGAATCAGGGCGATTCACTTCAGTAGGACTACTCACTTGAGTAAAGTTACTCATGTGCTAAAGTGCTTGCAGGATTGGGATTTATAAGCCTAGGGTAACTATATTTCCCTATGCTGAATATGGGACACCATAATATGGTAAAATTACACATATTCAAGCGAATTCAACAGCATTCAATCAGAACTCTGCAGTACAAACATTCAAATTAACATCAAGTTGACTGAGCCCCTGTTAAAAAGAAATACTACGTAGTTGGATTGTTTTTATTTACCTTCTTATCTTTAAGGCTGTAGAGTTCACACAGGGAGAGGTGACACACACACACTCTCCTGTACACCTCTCTCACACGGGGGAGTGACCAACTGACCCGACCCTCCCTGCCCGGTGCTCTCCGCCCTCCATGCCTGGCTGGGTCTCCGGGATGGACCCGCCTCTCCTGGTACGTGTCGTCATGTCTTCTCGAGGCAACACATGGGTTGGGGGCACACAGGTTCACAGGCCCCCTCCCCAGATTTCTGCCAGGGTTCACACCAGAATGTGGCCAGCAGCAGCCTTTTGGGATTTTGCGGGAGGGAAGGGACGGGAGCTGCTTCCGGCCACAGGAGAGTGGAGGGGAAGGGATGACTTGGCCTGTGCTTTGAAGAGTTCATCTCTTCCCCCCCCCCCCCCCCCCCCCATGGCTGGAAGCAGCTTGTCCTGCCTGCACAGTGTCGAAAGGCAGGCAACACCTCCAGGCTGCTGCTGGCCACCAACATAACCCAGCCACCTCCTGCTACAGCGCGGGCTACAGCGCGGGCAGGAAGTGGTTAAATCCTAAGGATGCATTTTGCACCAGGGCCCGGAAAACCTGACTGCAGGGGCTTCAGCGAATCCTGCCAGAGAGGTGGCTCAGCAGGTGAAGGTGCCTAGGAAATGAGGCAGTCCAGTGCTCCCTGGGGGCAGGACCTAAGGCAGGGGGTTGGAGGGTGAAGAGGGTGCTAAGCCCCTTCCTGGGGGCTGCTGTGGAGCCTGCAGGGTCGGGGTGCAAACAGGCTGGAAATCGCTTCGCCCCCCTCCCACTCCAGTGCTTAGTTGAGGGGCGGAGAGGCTTCCCCATGCCAGCGGTGTGCAGGGTTTTGGCACATGCAGAGCTTGGCTCCTCCTGGCCAGCGCCCCAGGCCGGAGGGTCTTGGGCTTTCCTGGGTTGCTGGCCCAGCCAGAGGCAGTGGGGGAAGGAAGGAGCCAGCCAGCCAGGCTGTTGGTGAGCTGAGCACTCCAACCAGTGGCTGGTTCTCTGCACAGCGCTGGGAGCGGGACGTGCCCCGACGGGGGGGAGGGGATATGGAGGAGCAGCGGGGCTGTGGGGCGGGGGGGCGAAGGGGCAAAGCAGGGAGAGGACAGCAAGTGGGGGAGCACATAATGGGCTGATGGGTGGGCCCCAGAGGCGACATGTAACCGGCCACTGCCTGGTGCCTGCCTGCACTCACCAGCCACCTCAGCTCGTAGCCAGTGCCAGTCAGAAATGGAACAGGGGGGCAAGGCCCTGCTGGCTGAGGCCAGCACACAGTGGGGGCTGTGCTGATGGAGCAGCAGGGGGATTGGCCAGCCCTGTGTGCTGCAGCTTTGCCCCACCACCAGCCTTGCACAACCACTCCCAGCGCTGGCCACTGGACCCCCCATTCAGCGCTGATGGGACCCACCAATACTGATGGGAGGTGGAGATGGAAAATAGGGGACAATTTGCCTGTTTTTAAGAAAAAGTTGGGACACCTGCAGGAGGGCTTAAATATGGGACTGTCCCTTTAAAAATGGGACATCTGGTCTCCCTATATAAGCCTGTTACCTGATTTTTAGAGCTGTTGAGTACTATCAACATGTGATGGTAGCACAAATACACAGTACTGTATAGATCTCAGTAAATAGTTAGTAGGATGAGTAATTGGAAAAAGGTGGTGTGTAGGAATAATTTTGCTCCCCAACATGGTTTTTTTTCTTCTTTTCATGTGATTCAGCCTGAATCAGTTTGGCATTGGATGGCTTGGAGAGTTTCTGAAGTATCTCTGTTGTTGATTTGCCAAACACATCTCACTCTTAAAAAAAAAAAAAAAAAAAAAAAAAAAAAAGGAAAGAGAACAAAAGAGAACCAAGAGTGAAATTGAATTTGGGAGAGATCTTTCTCTTGTTACATGATGTGAAGCATGTGTGGGAAACGTTTTCATCTTCAAAAGTCATTTGCCCCATGCAGAGAATACTTGAAATGAAAATAACTTTCCAAATTAAAATAGAATGTGAAGTTTCTTATTTACTCACACACACAAACACACACACAAACAGAATAATAATTAGGGAAACAGCTTGCTGTGTTGACCCTGTATATTTTATTTAATTTTTTTATGCTGGACAAATGTCATATTTATAAGACAGTATTTGGTTAACTTGAATGCTACATTATCCCGTCAGCAAAATAATAGGTTTCTTTGTATGTCCTTACAGATTTGTACACATTCACTACATATGGTATGTGTGATAAAATTAAAAACAAACAAACAATAACATGGTGCAAAATGAGTGACTCATTGCCTCCCACCTATTCCAACCACTACCTTTGTGAATCACTTGGTATTTCCATCTTTAAATTGTCCCTTTTCTCTCCCTCCTTATAATTATTACTTCTTAAAGCTGGTTAGAAAATGTTTTTGTGGTGGGTTTATTTTTTATCCACAGATATTTTTTTTGACTTCTCAGTAAAAAATTGAAAACAAATTTATTTGGTCCAAAATCTTTCAGTTTGGAAACAGCACCATGGTACCTCATGGGAGTTTTCATTCGGATGTATAAAGCTCCCATGTTCCTTTCTCAGCTAAGCTCTCTACCTGGAGTACATCTCCCTTGCTGAGGCACTGTTTTGCATCACGGGAGAACTGGCTGGGGAACCATCCAAAAACAGATTGATACATGATGTACTCCATAAAATACTTTCTATGGAAAATTTCAACCAGCCTGAGTTTTTATTATTAATATTGTCCATGCCTTCATAATTTAACAACTCCATTCCTACATCCTCCTCTTCTGATATTTCTGTTTCCCATTTTGGGGAAAACACTAATTCATTTGAAATGCTGCTGCTAAAATTCATTATTTTCCTCTTTTTCCACTACTTGGACCTACATTTCAAATCCATTGGCGTCCTCTCTCCATCTCTCCAAGTTTCTCGTTGTCTTTATAAAAAGGGATAGTTGCTTTGATATTTACTTTTGGTACAAAGTAATGCTCAGTGAAATAAAACATTCCTAGATCTGCTTATATACTTAAGTATTTAATAATATGTATATAATTTGTGTGTCTATTTCTGCGTTATAACCTTAAAGTCTCCTCAGAGATCTAAATGTTTGGGGTTTTTTCAAACAAAGTCTAAATGTATTTAAAAATACAGTGGTATATGGTTATTATCTTGTAATCCTATCAAATTTGGCCGAAGGTTCAGGCTTGCTATACAAAACAAGGAGATAACTTCAAAAGCGGGAATAGTTTGTAGTTTGGAGAAGCAGTCAACTGAGAGAATTTAAAGATCAAAGCTACAATATCTGATTTTAATGATGCAGAACATATGGTTCACCAAAAAACCTTTTGGATTAAAAAAAAAGTTTATGTAATCAAAGAGAACTGAACTCTTTCTTTGGCCCCAAAACCAGTGTGTTGAAGCACAAAATGCAAAATCTTTAGTTTGTGATGGATGCACTATTTTAGTAGACACGTGTAAAAAGAGACTTAAATCAAATGTAAGAGGGTGGTGAACTTGGCACTAGAGAATTTTGTCTTGAAGACCTAAAATATTCTTTGTTGAAGCGTCTTTAAGAATCATTAATAGGATTGTTTGATGAAGAGATTGGAGATGGGGATAGACATAAAAAGCAGGATTGTTTTCTGAGAACTTGATTAGCCTTATTCAATAATAAGAATCTAGGAAGTTTCTCTAGAGCGTTTTTGATTTACATGAATGGGGAGAGAAAAAGAAAGGACCAGATAATGGATCACAAAATTGACAACAAGGGTGAAAAAATGCTCAAGGGTGGAAAAAGGTTTCTTTTCGCCGAGATCTGATAAAGTGAGATAATGTAATATGTCATTAAATTTCCTAAGCCTGTACAAAGTATTGCTGATAGAATCAAACCCATAGATGAGAAAGAAAGATATTATCTGACTTAAGTTTTTAACAAAAGTAGAGATTGAGAGATGAAGATAGCTGATAATTCTCTTGCAGGGCCTTCTGAGAGCCTGATCCAAAGCTACTGAAGTCAATGGGTATCTTTCCATTGACTGCAATGGGTTGGATCAGATCCTATCAGAGGAGAGAGAGAAGGCACCTTAGAAACGAAACACAGAGTATATCTGCAATCTCAGATACATTGATTAATGGCCATTAAAAGCATGTTGAAGGCACACAGTTCCTCCCATTTGTCATGTCACAGAATTATCTGTGTGTTTGTCATTGTAAGTTTTCATCTCATTTAAATCCAAGAAGTCACTGTTTGTCCCTTAGAATATGTCTGCCATCTTCAGCACTTTTTTTTTCTAGCATAGCTTACTTTTCTTCTTCTTTTGAACTGCCATTTTTTCCTTGGTCTGTTCTTGTGTCTCCTCTTTTTGACACATTTTCTCAAGTGGTCTTAGACAAAATGGAACCCTCAAGAAGCTAACAAGGCCACTTTTCAGGGTTCTTTCATTCTACTACTAAAGCTTGAGTCAGGAAGGATCCTCAGCTGGTATAAGTCCATTAATATAAGTCCACTCATCTCAATGGAGGTATGCAGATTTACACCAGCTGGCAGTCTCACTGAGTATCACGTAGTTAAAAACTGGACTGGCTGTGCTAATCCTGGGATTTATTCATTTATTTTTAAATCCAGTTTATTGCCATTGAAGCTTACAATCACTGAGGATGTAAAACCAGGCAAAGTCATTAAAAATCCTCCACAACAGTTTATTGAAGCCTTTTGCTGATGCAAGTTGTTAGAAGATAAACTTGTGTAAGCATTTCCACGTGCTATATTTTGCTTTGTGACTTTTCCTGCGGCGGGAGTGGGAAACCCATTATGAACCTAACTCCTCATCACACTAGCTGGGTTATTCTGCTTCAAATCTTTTGAGCTACCTCTGCTTTAAACTAAAGTTGTATGCAAGTAAGCACGAGCTAGACATAAAGATCAAAGAGCTCTTTTTAGTACCTCAATAACACTTTGTGTGTGGCTGTGCTTATGATGTTTGAATGAAGGTGAACTCCTGTTTTCAGACAGCACACACATTTTACAGGGACACTTACATGTAACAGAATATCCTAGTTATTACTTCTCTCCCTCTGCTCTTCAATGTTGACATTATTGCTACTGAGAGAGACTATCAGACACTTAGATTTGAGAACTGTCTAGTGAGAGTGACACCTAAATTTACCTGTCATTGTCTGAGGCTACAGCATCATGAGTAGATTGTGTTACATTGTCATTTGATAACACTTTAGATAACTGTCAGCAAATCAATTTCTTATCTTCTATGGAATGTGAGTCACTTTGGGTAATACTTATGTAGGTCCCATTCCTGCAACTAGTTCTCACTTTGAAGTCATCAGGGCTCCATGAAGGCCTAGGAGTTTGCCTGCATGAAGCAAGTTGCAGTATCAGGGCGTTACAGGGCACCGATGTTAGAGACATAACTCCCTTACTTATTAGCACTTTCCAGATTATCCTTTGGAGCTATAACCCATCTCTTCTAGAACAAAGTAGCCCAATCTGTGACCAATTAGTTCTGCAGTCAGTACATCAATATATTTACTAACAATCAGTTTGGAAGCTGTTCAGACATATAGCACTCCCCATCAGGGCCGGCTCTAGGCACCAGCAAAGCAAGCAGGTGCTTGGGGCGGCACATTTGCAGGGGCGGCAGGGATCCAGCATGGGAACTGAGAACCAACAGGGGGCCCTGGGAGCTGTAGTTCCTTGGTTAGCTCCCTGACTATAGAGCCAACCCTGGAGCAGGGAAAGAACTACATTTCCCAGCATTCCCTTGGCAGCTATCAACAGGAAAGGGAGGGGGAGGGAGTGAGGTAGCTGAGACCTCATGCTGCAGCTTGCTGTGAATGGAGAGCTCACTGCCAGAAAGGGATGGCACTGGGAACGGTAGGGATACCATATTTTAACATTCAAAAAAGAGGACACTCGGGGGGATGCCCCACCCTCTATCCACTCCCTCCCTGCACCTCTCTATCTGAAGCCTAGCAAGGGAGGTACGTGGATCCCACTAGAATTTAAAATGAAAAGTAAGGGAGGGGAGGCTCTACTAGAGGACCTGGGCAGCTTTAGATACAGTACCAGGCAC
Organism: Terrapene triunguis; assembly: GCF_002925995.2. Taxonomy (NCBI): domain Eukaryota; kingdom Metazoa; phylum Chordata; order Testudines; family Emydidae; genus Terrapene; species Terrapene triunguis. Next base: position 88,639,173 of record NW_020664409.1, on the reverse strand, counting down.
GTAGGAGGATTTCCACTTCCGAGCCATGGAAGCAGAAATTGACTTTTCCTTTCCAGATTTAGCTAATATTCAGAAAGGGAATCTAGCACCCGCCTTCCAGATTTAAACACCCTCAAAATTCAGGAGTGCTCAAGCTCAATTTGGGCAGCTGTTACTTCATTTCTCCCAAATCAAATATACTGATCCGCTGTAACTTGCTGTAGAAAAGGTAGGATAAAATTGAGCAAGAAATGCTTCCCAGTGGTTATTAGGACTGGAATTGCTATTTTCAACAGCCATTGCCTTTTTTTTTTATTTTATTTTTTTAGTTTTATTTGTTTAAAAGGAAGACAGTGATATTGCATTGGCAAATTCCCCATAGAAACAAAGAGTGGAACAAAAGAATAATAAAGGCGCCTCAACTTTTTCTCATTTATGTAGGACTAGGGTGACCAGATCACTGACAGGAAATATCGGGACGTGGGGGGGGGGGGGG
>NW_020664409.1:88634241-88638598 GCF_002925995.2 Terrapene triunguis | reverse complement strand
AAAAAAAAAAAGAAGCTGTTTTGCAGGTGCCGGCCGCGCCGTGGCCACTGCCCCTCCCCCCGCCCCAGGGCCCCGGGCACATGCGGCACGTCCCGCCGCCCCGCGGGGAAGGAGCCGCTGGAGCGAGAGGCGTGGGGCTCTGGACCCCGGCAGCAGCGGGGGACAGCGGCTCAGGGCTGTGCGAGTGGGCACGTAAAGTTTATCGGCTGGGGGGGGGACCCCGCCCGGCTCCTTGCCCTGCCCTGTAGGGGGGTAGCGTCCCCGCCCCGCGCCAGCATGTCCCGCAGGCCAGGTAAGGAACCGAGTCCCTCCCTCCCCTCGGCTCCTCAGCTGAGCAGCATTCTTCCTCCCTCCCAGGCTTGCAGCTGGAATGCCGGTGCAAGCCTGGAGGGAGGAGGTGGTGGCCGGCTTCCAGTTCCTGCGGCTAGTGAGTACGGGCACCGAGCGGGCAAGGGGGCTGCTCCCCCAGGAGGGTGATGGGGGGGCTCAGCTGAGGAGCCAGGACGAGGGGGGAGGGGGCGACTCGGCTCCTTACCTGGCCTGTGGCGGCTGGCACGACATGCTGGCGCGGGGCGGGGAGCCGGCTGGGGTCCCGTCCAAGCCGATAAACTTTACATGGCCACTCATGCGGCCCTGAGCCGCTCTCCCCCGCCGCTGCTGGGGTCCGGAGCCCCCCCCTACCTCCTGGGGGAGCAGCCCCCTTGCCAGCCCTCCTTGCCCGCCCAGTGCCCCTACTCACCAGCTCCAGGAACTGGAAGCTGGCCTCCCTCCAGGCTTGCCCTGCCATTACAGCAGCAGGCCTGGGAGGGAGGAGGAATGCCACATGCATGGGGAAGAGGCGGGGCCAGGGCAGGGATTTGGGGAGGGAGCCAATGGGGGAAGGAGGGGGCGGAGTCGGGGTGGCGGGGGGGGGCAAGAGCCTTTCCGGGAGGGCAAAATTGCTTGTTTGTCCAGTGTCCCGACCGCACATCGGTCGGGACGCGGGACAAACAAGCAAATATCGGGACAGTCCCGATAAAATGGGGACATCTGGTCACCCTAATGTAGGACAGTCTTATGATATGCATCCAGATATCCTTCAATCACACAAGCTGAAAATTGTTCCACTTTACTGCAGTTCTGTAACCATTTGGGAACCAATCCTGTCTGTGTTCTGTGCACATCCAAAATTCCTGCTGAATGACCCGCCCTGGGAGCGAGTTACCAGTGACCCAGGGGTGGGGCGGCAGAGGGTGCGCAGGGGGGAGGAGGCCAGGGCTGGGGGGGGGGGCAGCCAAAATTTTTTTTTCTTTGGGGGGGCAAAAACCCTAGAGCCGGCCCTGCTCCCCATCGCCATGTTATTTTCTCTTGTCACAAATGAGCTCATCCTGTGATCACATTGAACCTCACCAGACCTCTTATCAGTATTTGGTGGAATTTAACATCATCTACAGTTTCAGGTGACTGGGTACTCTGACTGCTACCTGTCTTTTTGCTTCCAGTCAGATTCCTTCTTTCTGAAGTGCCCAACAGCTGTTTCTCCAGTTACTTATCAGTTGCTTAGCAATCACCACATCTAATACTCATTTTCTTAAATAAAAGTAAAAACTAAGATTTTTACAGATAGTTGGCTAAGGACGGACTTTAGGGGGTAAATTTTTAGAGGCCCAATAGGAGTTAGATGCTTAACTGCCATTTGTGTCTTTGAAAATCTGCCCTCTAAACTCCATACTTAGACACTAGAAAAGGTAGTCTGATTTTCAGAAGTGCTGAGTACCTATCTGCTCTCTTTGATATCGGTTGGAACTTCTCGGTACACAGCACTTTAGAAAATTTAGCTTCTTATTTAGGTGACTAACTGTATACTTTAGTTTGGGCATGCACCTTTGAAAATCTTAGCCAAAATTTACTAGAGAACGAACAAGTCATACAAGAAATAGTATTTTAAAATTCCTGAGACTACCATTGCTAAAAATATTGGAATGTAGTCCATAAGCCGAGGTACCCAATACAGAGGTGTTAGTGAATGGCAGGAAAAAATAAATAGTCCTTTGTTTGAGTAACTGCCCAAAAACTGTCACTTGAGTCAGTATCTATGTACTTGGAAGTTTCTCTCCCTCTCCTCAAACCAGAGTGGGTCTTTCTACTTTATAGGGAAACCGGGATGCTTTGTTCTCCTGAAATAAGTTGCAGATTTAGGACCACAAGTTCAAGTAGGTATGGTCTATAAATATCCTCTCTGATTGTCCCTCTTTAGATGTGTATATGTGGCCATTAGTCCTAATAACCCTTCCTAAACAGTTTCCTGTTTGGCTTTTGTTCCTCTTAATGATGCCCGTCAGTAGAAATATAAGCCTGAACATATTATGGGTTTCTCTGTGCACAAAAGTTGTATCACATTAATTATACTACATTTAGTTAGAGCAATATAATCCACCTCTTGTGGACAGTTTTACTGGTATAAAGGTGCTTATACAGATATATAGCTTTCCTGTTCAGGAACAGCTATAAGCTATACCAGTATATACCATATCTGTGATTGTACCAATATAACTATTTGGGTAAAAAAATCACATCCCAAACCAACATGTTTATATTGATACAAAATCTGTGTGCAGACAAGGCCTTAGTCAGGTAACCTTGGTGATTAGTTTTACCCAAACCTATTCGTGCAAATTATTTGTATGAAAACGACCCAAAATTTCAGAGGCATAATGGAAATATATAAATCACATGCTCAGATCCAGATACCCATCATAAGTGTCCCCTGGGTTTTTATTGGAGAGAGAGGGAGAGAGACATGCGCACACACACAGTGTCCCAAGGCATTTGAGAGGACTTATCATCATCTAACTAAATTAGCCCTGTTAATCAGTTTACTCGTCTTCTAATGGTTTTGAAGCGAAGGCTGCAATTGGATGGTTAGGGAAACTTTTAGTTTCACTTTAGTTTTACTTTTCAGCGTCAGAATCAGTTGCCCATTAGCAGGAGAGAGGCTAAGTAATGGGATATATTTAAGGTTTCTTTTTCTTTCCTTTTTCTCTGTGGTGAATTTTCCTTTTTCTCTGTGTAGCAGTTTGAGCATGCAAGGTGCTGGAGATATGAATTTCATTATTGTTGAGACAGTCAGCACTACTGTGCCATTAACTATCCTATGTTGTTAACTCTGGAGCAGTCAAAATTTCAAAAAAAAAAATCACTAATTTTTTTGTTTTGTTATTGTTTTTTTAATTATCATTTTTAATATTATTTCTAAATTAATGGAAATATTTTAAATTATATAACAATTAGTCTAGATTAATTCCTGTGATAAGCCCATTGAAGTCAGAGATGTGCTTACAAAAGAATTTTCATTTAATTCTTAAAACAATGAAGCTTGCAATAGCCTGATTCTTTGTGGTCCTTTGCAGAGGCAGGAACAAAATTTAGCACTCCACCAAACTGCCCTTGAAAGAGGTTCATATTGATAGCTCAGAACAAGTTTTAATGTGCCCCTGGCCCTTTCACCTGATTATTCCTGCCAGACTTAGTGTTGGCAATGTTGCAGCCCCAAATTCCCTACCATGTCTCTAGTTTCTGAGAGCAAACAGACCAGGGCTTCGCCTTAGATTTGGAGGCAGATTACAGTAAGGCCGAAGAAATCCACTCTGTGCTCTCCTTAGTCCACAGCTTTTCTTGTGTTCTGATTGGCACATATTTATGCTTTTTGTTGATGATTCAAAATCCTTTTTGACCATCTATCTGGTCTATCTTTGGCACCCAGCAACAGTAGCTACTTTGATGGCCACATTAAAATGACTGTGTTGATTGAAATATGCTGCTGAATGATGGCAATGTAGAGGCCCTGTCATAGGAAGTGGTTGCAAAGTCTTAGCCAAAGCAGGAAAATAACATTATGCATGAATTGGTGCAATAGGTGTAAATCAAGGCTGAGTAATCTTTTCTTGCTAGCTTTGGTTTACTTTTTTAGAACTCTCAGGGTTTCAGCAAACAGGACTAGTTCTCTGCTTCATGCCACTTAATGCAAGGCTGATAGCTTATAAAGCGAGCACCATCTATCATCTGATAAAGAATGAAATTCTTCACTTTGCAGGGATGAAGAAAACCTGTTTAAATGCGTTTAAATGCAAGGAGTCTCTTTGGTGCTGTTGTCTTCAGCCAGATGTATGGTTCAGTATGAGACAAAGGAAAATTGGGGTTGATAGTCAGGGCCGGCTCCAGGCACCAGGCACCCAAGCTGGTGCTTGGGGCGGCACCTGGAGGGGGGCGGCGCGGCACTCCGGCCGCCGGGGAGAGCGGGGCCACAGCCGGGCTCGCCGCCCTCCCCCCGGCGCTCTGGCCGCCCTCCCCCCCGCGCCCTCCCCCCGGCCGCCGGGGG